>NW_006786802.1:1547362-1567579 GCF_000442215.2 Lipotes vexillifer | reverse complement strand
GCGGGGAAGGGTTCCTATGCTTTAGCATGGAAACTGGATCCCAGTGGAATAGCCCAGACATCCACTTTGTGACATCCTCACTTTGAGAGGGAAACAGAACCAAAAGGATCAGTGCTTGGGTTCGAATCCCAGGAATACCACTTCTTGGTTATACAAACCTGAGTCTATTCCTGACTACTCAGAACGCTAGTTTCCTCATCTGTAAAATGGGAATTAATGCTAATACCCATCTCACAGGGTTGTTTACACATGAGATATGCAAGTTATTATATTGCCCAGAGGAGAGTTGGCCCTCGATACATGGTCTCTTCCTTGGCCTCAGTTTCCATATCTGTAAAAGGGGTTCACTCTGCACCTGACAATGCTGCTGTAAGAACTAGCTGATACCACGAATGCAAAATACCTAACTCAAATAGTAGCTCACTCCCCAGTTCCCCATCATCTCCCTACTCAATTGTAAACTGGTGGTACAGGGCACTTGAAAATCAAATCAAATACAAAAATCCACTTGGCTTCTCCTGCAGTTCTGGCTCTCTAAGTACAAGTCCCATTTAAAAAACCAGGGACTTTTTAAAGGCAGTTAAAGGAAGGGCGGGTGCAGGGTCTCCTCAAGAGCACTGAAGAGGTGTTACTGAGGCTTCGGTTGGAACCAGACATGCCCTGTAAGGTGCCCGGAATCCTGCAAGGTCCTGAGAAGCCCTCACTGGGCTGCCAGCCGCCATATTGACTGCAGAGCCCCTGTGCCAGGTTTCCAAAGGGAACAGAGTGAGGACTTGTTTGTTCCTCTTTGCTCCTAATCCTGGGAGGATTCCAGACAAGAAGAGAGCACAGAACTCTTCCAGCAAGTGCTCCGGGGCTTAAAGAATCCTTTGAAGCTACACAGAGGTAAGTGGCAGTGAAAACTGGCTCGCCCCCTGCAAACAGCCCAGAAAATCAGCTTTTTCCATCTCACTCTGCACCAAAGCTCTTCTTCCTTCTAATCCCACCTCCAAACACATCCCAGAAAATTGCCATCCCTGGGGCCGCTGCCATGTTCTAAGGAATACGTACTGCATCCTGCAGGCCAGCAGGCGGAAGGCCTCTTGCCTATTACATTCCCACGTCCATGTCTTATCCCGATAACTACCGTTTGTGCATTTTGCTGACAGTCTTCACGTCTGTGTCTCCTCTTGCCTCTGGGCACTGAGCAGGCCAGCCTAATTGAGAGCGGAAGAGAATCTAGGGTTTTTTGGTTTTGTTTTTGGCTTTTGGTTACACTCTCAAGTTCTCTCAGCTGCTCAGAAAGCTGCTTTTGTCTGGTCTTGGGCAGGGATATTGCTCAATTTTATGGCGCTTTTGAGCAAATTTGAAAATGACACCCCCTCCAGGCAGTCACATGGCTCGTCAAGTGGGCGGTGTCTTTGTGCAAAGAAAATGGTTCCCCTTCTCTCTGGGCAGGTGCAGCCCCACATCAGGCACCAGGGTAACTGTAGCATGGGCTGGGCTTCAGTCCTCACTCACCCCTCGGAAGGGCCTTTTGCAGTGAGCAACCCGCACAGCTGTATGTGGCAGCCCTGCTCCTGGGCGTCCTTTATTCTCTGCCATCCAGAGCTTTTAAAGCTGTTGTCCTCTGGGTGGAATGAATTTCTCACTGGTTGTCCTTCAGAAGCTCATTATGTTGAGTATATTCTGAAGCAATACTCCCAAAGAGGGGCCGGAAAATGGGAAGAGTCCCACAGAGGGGCTTGGGAGCAGGAATGGAACCAGTGGGAACTAGCTTTCTGGAGTGAGGAGAAAGTGCTGGAAGACGTTGGGGAGAAAGGCCAGGCCTGAACTGTGTCTGCTGGGGCCAGCCACACGGTGTGATCTGAAGACTCTCCAGGGGCCTTGCCTATCGGTAAAGGCCTCCAGCTGTCTGCCATAGCCTTCCGGGCACGGCCAGCTTCATGGGTGTGTGATCTGCGCAGTTGCTTGGCTGTGTTCTGACCTTGGTTTAACGCTCTGCAGTCGCTGTCTTGAAATTTTTAATATTTTTGAATAAGGCGCCCCACATTTCATTCTGCACTGGACTCTGCAAATTGTATAGTTGGTCCCCCTCTCTGTTCTCTGGGCTTTCTGGGGGGTCGTTTTCATGGAGATGCATTTGTTTATCTATGCTGTCATTCAGCCAGTACTTATTGTGCACCTATTACGTGTCAGGGGCTTGAGATGCAGAAGTGAAAAAAGCAGGCAGGGTCCTAGGGAGCTCACGGACTGCGGGTGCCGATGGGGAAGAGGGTCAATGACAGAGTGAGTAGGAAGGGCAGCTTCAGAGGAGGAGGGCGTAACACCACGAAGAGGGGTCAGATTAGGCCATTGGAGAAGGCATCTCGGAGGAGTGACATTTGAGCTGAGATCTGCAGGATGGAAAAAGAACAAGCCATGCCATGGGAGTTGGAGGTGGGACCAGGGTTCCAAGTCCAAGGAACAGCAAGTGCAATGGCCCTGAGGTAGGACAGAGCTCAGGTTATATGGAGCCTGTAGGCATGGAAATGGGTTTGGGTTTTAAATACAAGAGACAGTATGGGGAAGTAACAGTGGTCGTAAGAGTAGTAATAACTGCCCTTTGTTAACTGGTTACTTTGCTCCAGGCTCCCCATAAACACTTACCCTTTTGCTCAACCATGTAAGTGATATACCATTCCCATTTTCCAGATGAGGAAACTGAGGCCCAGTGGCCCAAGGTCAACCAGCCTATAAGTAAGAGAGCTGTGGTTAGAACTCAGATCCATCCGATCTCAAGGACACTGCTCGCTGCTCTTCATTGGTGGCCTTGGTCAGCACTACCTTCTGGCTGCCTCCGGGTGGGGCTTTCTGCTGGGATGAAGGTTCCCCCAATGTCTTCTGTCCCTTCTTGGGCTGAGGGACCTCTGAGCACCAGCCTTGGAGATGAGAAACGAAGCAGTCTTTCATCACATCACCGGAGGCTGTGATGAAATTTTATCCTATGATCACTTAAATAAAGCCAGCTGGGAGAAGATGTTCAGGAGACACAAACAAGAACTCGGTCCAGATAGGTTTGTTTAACACTGTTTTGGCTGTGCCCAGATTCAAGTCCAGAAGAGAGGAAGAGACCAAAACGTTATGAATTAGTTGCAATGGAAGCTCTCTCTTTACATGCATGCCTTCCTTTAGCTCAATGGTCCAGAAATGGTGGATTGGCTTTTATTTCTGGATGGGCTCCAAAGGCTCTTGATCTATGTGCCTGTCTCAATTAAATTTTAGAACCAACATGGTCAGGACATGGTCCTAAACACTGCTGCAGATACAACATAAATATATCTGCCTTCAAAGGACTTCCAACCTGATAGAGGGGGCTACATGGGGTGGGGTGGGTCTTTCAAGGCAGAATACAGGTGCCATAAGATTAAAAAGGATTATTAAGCAATTATTAAAATTAATTAACTTTAATTAACATTATTTTAAGTATTAATTAAAATATTTAATTAATTAATAATTAAAACCTCCGTGTATTAGAATGGATGCATGGAGGGTTTTTGTTGTTGTTGTTGTTTTTGCGGTACGCGGGCCACTCACTGTTGTGGCCTCTCCCGTTGTGCAGCACAGGCTCCCAACGCGTAGGCTCAGTGGCCATGGCTCACGGGCCCAGCCGCTCCGCGGCATGGGGGATCTTCCCGGACCGGGGCATGAACCTGCGCCCCCTGCATCGGCAGGTGGACTCCCAACCACTGCGCCACCAGGGAAGCCCGAATGGAGGTTTTAAGGGTGGGAAAGTTGCATCCACTTAGTGGAATTTATTCATGCATTTTGTCATGAATGCAGACAAATATATGGAACATCTACTATGGGCCAGGCACTGGGAATATGGCATTGAGCCAAATGGGAATCCCTGCCCTCACGGATCTCACATTCTAAAAAGAGAAAAAGACAAGAAGTAAGGAAACAGCTGAACAGACAGGATAATTTCAGTGAAAGAAACAAACAAGGAAGATGCTAGAAGATGAGTGGTGGAGGGTCGACCACTTGGGTTTGGGAGGTTAAGGGAGAGTCTCTCTCATTGGTGACCTTCAAGCTGAGACCCCCAAACATGAGCAAAATAAAAAGAGAGGAGACTTCAGAAACGAGGCAGCAATTGTAGGCTGCGGAATCTCCATTAATACCTTTATTGTTTTATTCATGTTCCTGGTTTATTGCACAGTGCTTTGATGTATGAGCATATACTATCATGACAACCTCTCAGAATTAGAGTGAAACCCAGACCAAGTATGTTGCTTAAGTAGAGGTGATGTGTGGTCCAACTTATTTCCTTGGCCACATTGATTGCAAAACAGCTATTAATATCTAGGGGCCGGTCTTGGTTCTGCTGCAGATTCACTGTGTGAACTTGGGTAAGTTACTTAACCTCTCTGGGTTACTTCTTTGAGAAAGGACCAGGCAAAACTTAAAAATCTCAGAACTTTAAAGGTCAATGATTCCATGATCTAATAGATCAAAACAAAACCTCCTGATGTGTCATTGGGAACACATGGATTCCCCCATTTTGGCAGAAAATTACATTACCAGATTCTGACCTGGGATCACAGCAGAGGTTGTGAGCTGGAGTTGAACTCTCAGCCTTGATCCCCGGTTCGGGCTGCGCAGGAGCTCTGGGGATGTGTCCCGGCCAGAACCCACATGTGTCTTGTATTAGTGTTATTTTCTTAATGGCAACAGCCCTAAACCCTGCCCATTTTACTATTGAGTTACCCGGCTTAGTTTTAGTATCACTTACACATAAACACCGTCTCTGGCCAATGAATCCGCTGTTTTGTTTTTACTTTCTCCACCTCCCCCTTCCTTGCCCAGGTGTTTATTGCAGCCATCAAAAATAAAGTGGATCAATAATGGTGCTGTTTTTAGACCGAGATATGTTTTTGAACCTTTGCTTTAAGAAAGAAGAAAGGAAGAAAAACACGGGTTGTATGCCTTCCCTAATCTCCGTCTCTTTTCCACGTGGGATTCATGAGGAAAAATGGGAGGCTAGAGGGTAGTGTTTTGGATGAGTGTGGAAAAATAGTTGGAAAGAAAATGAGCAGAGGGGATGGCTGTCTTTGGTTAATGGCTGCTTGGTCTATAGTTGGAGTTCAGAAGGATCCATCATTTCAACTAAATTCTGCCTTTGGCGAGCACCCTCTCCTGGACACCGGCGACAGTGGCCCTCAGTGCCCAGGAGTGGAATGGACGACCTTTGACTTCGGGTTGAAAGAGGGTCTTTCCTGATCCATACCAGCTTCTGGAAATATTTTATCACAATTGAGGGTAACGAGAAAATTGATACCCCTTGAAAATCTGCCCTCTCAGTGCCTTGCCTCAGTTCCCCCAATTTTCAGTCCTAAGTGCTATTTTCAGAATCAGGCATCCTGTAGTTTTCTCAACACACACTGCACCTTCTCCCACCCGCCTGCATACTTACAAAATATTATCCCAGACGACCTCTTGTGGGTTTGTCTCAGGCTTTGTCTACCCAACTCTAAGCCAACCGGTCACTGTCAAGTCCCCCAGTTAATTCGTGAGTTGAGCAGAACACCAAATATACTGACCCATTTTTTAAAATTTTACCTATCTTTGACAAAGTATTCTGTATGGTCATAACAACCCTCAAAGGCCAACTGAATAACCCAAGTCAGTGAGTTTTTGTTTGTTTGTTTTTAAATTTACAATCATCAATTTTTTGAATAGTCCCATAACTCAAAAATCCAAACATACAAAATATTTGGTGAAAAGTCTCCCTCAACACCCCTCCTTAATGATCATACCACCCCAAAAGTTTCCTTTCTGCAAATATAAATACAAACACACGGTCTTGTGTCTCTCCTTTGTTACACACAGTTAGCGGCTTACACACCGTTCTCCTTTCTGCCACGTCTCAGGAAGAATGGCTCTTGTTTGAAATGATAGCTACCAGGCTGCAACCGATGTTTCTAGAATCAATGAAACAGTCAGTAGAAAAAAAAGACCTTGAAAAAGGATAAAAAAGGTCATAACCGTTCAGGCGAAGAGGGTGGAGGCTGGATCACCCTTTGGGAATTAAAAAAACGCAATGTTTATCAAAACAATAAAATAAAAAAGGGAGAAAATTCTAGAATCATAGCAACTCAAACATAGAAGGACCCTTAGACCCCAGTCAAGGTTATATTAAGCAAATCTCTGAAAATGATTATGAAATTGGAAAGAAAACCAATGGGGAGGTTAAAAAATTTTTTTTTTTTTTTTTTTTTTTGAGAGAAAGATGGAGAGAGGAGGTGGGGAAGAGAGAAGAAACAGTATGAGAAAGAGATCGATCCAGACTTTGCTCACATGGAGGGGCCCGTTTGGGGAAGCTGAACAGCTGTTTGATCTCTGTAGAGAGATAACTGTAGTTTCTGGCAGAGGCTGAACTGGCAAACCATGTAACATACGTCTCGTGTCACACCCAGTCACAGACCTTGAGATGACATTCACTCTTCTGTCCACAACCGTGTATAAAGTGGTATGGAACTAGCTGTGGATCTGAGATGTTTGAACACTCCGTGTGTACACGTGCATGTATATACTCCCCTAGACCTTTAGCGGCACATAAACTCACATGTCTGAAGAGTCAGCCCCAATACTGGGACATACAGAGCTACCTGCCTGAGTACAAATCATCCTGTGAGTGAGAACCCCAAATCCATTCACGCTCGCCCAGAACAGATGCTCCCACTCTCTTAGTATATGGGGCACCCCGATTTACAGATCCCCTCTGCTTCAGAAACTTGCTATTTATTATATCACTAATGAAATAATTAGCGAACTATAGAGTAGAATATTATGGTGAATTACTCACAAAACGTTTACAGACGACCTGTCCTCATGAAGACTTTGTCTTTCATTCATTAAGAGCCACGAATCCCAGGAAGATGTATCACCTTGTCCCAAAATGAGAGAGTATTTCTAACAAGGGAGTCAAGAAGAGTGAGCCGAATTCTTCATACAATGAACACAACAGTGAGGCAATTAAAATAAATGTGATTTTCCTGATCAAGAAAACTGGGGGTGTTAATCACTCCATGGCACTTCTCCTTGTGTCCTACTTTTCGTTGCAGCCATTTTTGTTCTGTGGTCCAGTGACATCCCTGGGGTTTTCCCCCAGGGATGGGATTGGAAGTGGAGTCTGGGATTGGACGTGGAGACTGCCTCACTCAGAATCAAGCTGCTTGCCCAATGTTTATTCTATGCACAGATGAACTTCACCAGCAGGCATCCCGGCCACGTGCCATCAGCAATGTGTTTCTAATGAGGAGGGTGTACCTTTCTTCCTCTTCATGGAGAAGTCTGAGCCCTGGTTTTCATATGTTAGAGCATCCCGGAGACCTCAGAACCCCATGTTCCTTTGGAACTCATGACCCAAATTCAGAGCAAAGAACTAACCTCCCCTGGGGATGACAAATGCTACCAGTTACAAGGGGCTAAAAGTCCTCTTGATATGACTGAAGACTGCTTTTTAATTCTTTCTCTTTTAGAAAAATCAGTGGATGTGGAATCTAAAATATGACACAAATGAACTTATCTATGAAACAGAAACAGACTCACAGACATAGAGAACAGACTTGTGGTTGCCAAGGGGAGGAGTGGGGGAGGGATGGATTGGGAGTTTGGGATTAGCAGATGCAAACTATTATATATAGGATGGATAAACAACAAGGTCCCACTGTATAGCACAGGGAACTATATTCAGTATCCTGTGATAAACCATAATGGAAAAGAATATGAAAAACAATGTGTACATATATATAACTGAATCACTTTGCTGTACAGCAGAAATTAACACAACACTGTAAATTAACTATACTCCAATAAAATAAAATTTTTTAAGAAAAGAGAAATCAATGGAGAAACAGCTTCTCTTCGCCTAGCCGTTGGTTGTCTCTCAAATTCTATAATCACTTTCTGAGCTTGCTTAATACAACATTGATTTGGGTTGTTCAGCTGGCATGTGGGAGTTCTATAACTAGGAAGTGTCAAATATTTGCAACCTCATATTTCATGTTATGTGAGTCGAAAACTTTTTTTTTTTTTTTTTTTTTGTGTGTGTGTTACGCGGGCCTCTCAACTGTCGCGGCCTCTCCCGTGGCGGAGCACAGGCTCCGGACGCGCAGGCTCAGCGGCCATGGCTCACGGGCCCAGCTGCTCCGCGGCATGTGGGATCTTCCCGGACCGGGGCACGAACCCGTGTGCCCTGCATCGGCAGGCGGACTCTCAACCACTGCGCCACCAGGGAAGCCCGAAAACATATTTTTTAAGATATGTATTATTAATGGCACAATAAAATCTCATTAGTGCATGGGGTTGATAGATGTGGTTTATCTAACATTAAGCAGAAACTGGCATCTTGAGGGAAGTGTCAAGATTCCGTGATCTCACACGCTGATACTGAACACGCAGGAACCGGGAGCAATCCGCTATTGATTAGATGGCGCAAGTAATTATATTTACTGAGCCATTTTACTGGGTGGGGCCGAAGGTGAGGTGGTTCTTCCTCAGAGTAGAGAAAGAGCAAAATCAACAAAGATGATGTCAGCCGGAGCCCCCGAGCCAGGGTGATTTTCTTGGGCTTTACTCTGGCCTTGCCCTGGTCCTAATCATGATTTACAGACGCGACATATGCTGCAAGTTTCCTAGTGTCTTCCTGGGTCCAAACGCTTATGTTTCATGGCAGTTCCCTGGTATGTCTTTTAATAGAGCTAACCTCTTGCATTTTATTCAGTCTTCACCTCCATCCTCCTCCACTACTGCCATCACCACCACCACCACCACCACCACCATCGCCATCACCACCACCACCACCATCGCCATCACCACCACCGCTGTTACCAATACCACCACTGGTACCCCTGCACCACTACGACCACCACCACTACCATCATCACCACTATGACCATCACCATCACCACCGTCACCAACCACCACCACCACCATCACCACCCCCTTCATCACCATCGCCACCACCACTATTGCCAGTACCACCACTGGTACCACTGCACCACTATGACCACCACCACTACCATCATCACCACTATGACCACCACCACCACAACCGCCATCTCCACCATCATCACCATCACCAAACGGCTATTAATAATACCACCATGGATACCACTGAACCACTATGACCACCACCACCATTGCCATTACCATTATCACCACCATAACTACCACCACCATCAATAATATCACTAACGTTAATAGCATGACAACCACCACCCTACCCATGAGGAGGGAGTATGCTTTTGAGTTTGACAGTCATGGGTTTGAACTCCTGTCAGCCACTGTGTCCTCCTTATTAGTATTGTCATCTGACCGAGAGGGTTTTGATAAGGTACAAATGAGTTAAAATGAGCTCATGTCTGTAGAACACTTGCCACATAGCAGGCATTCAGTGAACAGAAGATACTGTGCTATGTCTTTGATGAAATATTGTGAATTCTTAGCTTTTTTGTTCCTAATGTGATTTTCTATCTCAAGGGAGCCTTTGACTTTCCTTCCTCCCTCCCTCCCTCCCTCCCTCTCTTCCTTTCATCCTCTAGATTCTTTAGTTCTGTGGCTGAATTGTTTGTGAAAACCTTTCATTCATCAGAAATGCCATCATCCCAGTCTTACCTTTATCCACAGAGATAAGTCAACCCAGCCAAAGCCATCCTTGGATCAGCCAGCCCCAGCCAATCTGCCAGTTGATTACATTTGCATGGTCAAGTCCAGGCAAGATCAGCCTAGGTAAATCATATTTCATCCCCCACAAAAATAACATTGTTTTAAGGCACTAATTTGGAGAGTAGTTTGTTACACAGCAAAATGGTAGCACTAGATAACTGATACACTCTCTCCAAACCATTCTGTACCCAACATTCAGCATAATGTTAACACATAAGTCAGATCATGACTCTGCCCTGCTTTACATTATCTTTCAGTACCTTCCACTGCACTTGGATAGAACCCCAACTGGAACACAGCATATGGCTGGGGTACCCAGCCTCTGCCTGGGTCACTGGCCTTATTTGAAACACCTTTCTGCCAACTCCACCTGTCACCCTGGCTTTTCCCACTCTTTGAATTACCAAAGTGCTCTCCTGCCTCCGGGTGATGTAAATGCTGTTCTTTCTGCCCCCACACCTTCACTCTTCTCACAGCTCATTCCTTCCCTTCCTTCAGGTTTTAGAGGGGTCATCTTTGACCTCCCGTCTCAGGTGGATCCCCCAGATCTGTCTCAATCCCTCACTTATTTCCTTTATAATAATGATCACAGCTCACAATTATTTACTCTTTTCTATTTGTGGGGGGAATCTACCTCTCTCACTAGAATCTAAGCCCCATGAAGGCAAGAATTTTATCTTTCCTGGGCATCATGGACTTATCAGCATTTAACTTAGAATCTGAATCAGAGTAGGCATTCAGTAACCAATTTTTCTATCCCCACCAAAATAATAACCATGTCATGCACTGCCCTAAATGCTTTAAATGTATTCATCTGGTTAATCTTCACGACAGCTATGAATAGGAACCATTATAATCTCATTCTGTAAATGAGAAAATGAGGCATAAAGAGGTTAAGGAAATCATCCAAAGGCACTCAGCTAGAATTTGGCATTGTCAGGATGTGAACCGGGCAGTCTGGCATCAGCATCTGAGCCCTTAACTGCCCTGTACCTGTGAGCTGACACCGTTGCACGTCCAATGTACACATGAAAACGAAAGTTCTCAAAGCTGAGGTAACATGTGCTAGGACCTCCCAGGCAGTAATTACAAAGATGTGGTTAAAGCATGGAAAGTTTGATTCTTCACCACTATGGTTTTGTGAGCACCCATGCTAGTGTGTCAGGACTCCGTGTCTGGCCAATGCTGTTCCCTCTTCTTAGAAATCTCTTTCTCAGCAGCTCCCTTATTGACCTGGCAAACACCTACCCATTCCTCAGAGTTTGGCTCAACTATTTCCTTCGCCATGGAGCAGGATTAGTTTCCACTCCCCTCTCTGGGTGCCCATATCAGTAGTTCCACGCTACTGATAGTAGCTCTACTGACCACTGTGTCCTGTGTTTATTCTTTTCCTACCCAACTAGATGGTGAGCTCTTAGAGGCAAGACTCATGTCTACCTTACCACAGTATCCTCATCACGGTGACTGGCTACTGGAAGGGGGCTTAATACATGTGACTTGATTGACTAAATGGGCTTCCACTTATGTTGTTTCTGTATTTCCATCCCTAGAGAGCAGAGTTTATTTTTTCCTATTAAAAGTAAATTCCATAAGCAGACAAATGCTCAAAGATATGTATACAGAGAATTTCATCACAGCACTGTGTATAATAAAAAAACAACAAAAAGAAGAAAACAAGGCTCCCTAGTCTTTTTAGGCTGCTATAATAAAAAATACCATTTCATACCATAAACTGGGTGGCTTAAACACCAATTTCTGGCAGCTGGGAAGTCCAAGATCAAGAAGAGGGAGGATTCAGTGTCTGGTGAGGCTCTGCTTGCTGGTTCATAGATGACCATCGTCTCACTGTGTCTTCACATGGTGGAAGGGATAAGGGAGCTCCCTGGGGTCTCCTTTATAAGGACACTAATCTCATTCATGAGCGCTCCACCCTGATGACCTAATCACCTCCCCAAAGACCCCGTCTCCTAATACAATCACATGGGGAGTAAGATTTCAACATATGAATTTGAGAGAGACATAAACATTCAGTCTACTGAATAACTTAAATGCCCATCCATCATGGGTGGTTAAATGCATGACCTTTCATTCATATAACTAAGTACTATTCAGGAATTTTAAAAAATAAGGTAAAAATATTGACAAGAAAATTGTTTACAATATATTATTAAATTTGAAAAGCATATTACATAAACAGTACTATGGTATGGATTTTTGGTTGTTGTTGTTTTTACTATCTTAATGGATAATGCATAAGGGAACAGAAGTGTCCATAGACAAATTCCATAGGAAGACTCTGAAGGGACAGGGACCAACTTATCAGTATGTTAATCTCTGATGGGGGCAAGGTAGGATTACAAGTAGTTTCCTTCTTTACAGTGGTCTGTTCTTTTTTGAATTAGTTTTCACTACGAGCAATCATTTGTTTCGTAATCACCAAATAAAGCACTAATACAATAATAATTATGTTTTAACATTGCCCAATTATCCTGCCTCCATGGCTGACTCCATGGTCATGATCACAAATGTTCCAGAGCCCATGAGAAATGTAGCCGAGTGCTCCCAGGGTTTCCAAAGAGGACATTCAAAGGGGACGGAAGTGCCTGGTGGTCACAGGACCTGGTACTTCCCAGACAGGAGAGGAAGCAGGCATTGGGGTTGTCTGTCCCTGATAGGAATTCCATGTCGACTGTCTGAGGGGAGTTGATCTTAAAATCCTCAGCGTGGAGTTTCAGCACGGTCACTGAGTTTACCACTTGTAAAGTGTGTCATTTCTTTTCCCTAACACACTTTCCATACTTTAAGAAAATGTGTGCCAGTATCCTAAGACAGGACTAGGAAACATTTGTCCATAGTCTATCACCCCCATCCCCTGGGTTGTGGCTGTCTCCTCCTTCCCCACTGACCCCTGAAACATCTCCTTTGGATAACCCCTTAGCATCAGGTTGTAAGAGAAAAATCAAAATGTTCCTCCATTTTTAATATCCTCACGCTCTCTTTGGCAAATAGAGAGGTTTCCAGAACCTAGATGGAATCAGTTTGGTTCAAAAACATCCATTTTTAAACTGCTATGTGGTAGACATTGTACATGGGTTGAAGGATATAGAATTTCATTCATTCATTCTTTCAACAAGCAAGTATTGGGCGCTTTCACGAGCCAGGCACTGGGCTCTGTGCTGAGGTTACAAGGATGGACAAGGAGATCCTCATGGGAGGAGACAGACCCATGAACAGATCATCTCATTATAACAAATTTCCTCCCTGACATGTAGAAAGAGAGCCACGAAATAAGTGGCCATGTGGGTTTCAGGGACAAGAAGTGTGTCCCTTGAGGCAGGACTGCCACTATCCCTCATGGTGCCTTTATTAAAGACAGGTTGCCTTTCTCAAGATACTTCTATCTATCAAAAATTGTACTGATTTTCTTAAACAAAACACATTATTGCCACCTGCCAGAAAATTGTCATGACAAATATAGAAATCTACAAAGAATACGTGAATGGCATCCCCTGAGATCCGAGCTCTTGTGCAGTACGCAACCTGCACAGCTGTACATATGCTGGCTCTGTCTAAGTGTGTCCAGGGGCCCAAGCTGGAGGTAGGAGCGTGTCATGTCCTGGCCTGATTAAGAGTCGGGACTGACATTGTTCCATCTGGCCTTTTCCTCCCTATATGAGCCCGTGTCAAGTAGTTTCTTATGAAAGTAATCATATTTTTACCTGTCCCAAAGCCTGGTCTTATTCATCTAGACAGATTCCACTTATGAATGTACAGTCCTGGATTTTGCAGCTCAAATGGTGGTCATGTGGGCATGGCTGGCACACCAGCCTCAGGAGGGGATCAGAATGGGGCTACTGGAAAGGGAATCACCAACATCAAGAAAATGGCAGATACTGGACCAAGCATGGGCCGGATAGGGATAGAGCAACAATCCAAATGCTTCTGGCCACAGGATAAAATCAGAGACATCTAGTTCTTAACAGGCCCACAATTTACGGCCTCCCCAGGCTAATCTAGAAATTACCTAGGCATTGATTAACCCTGACTTGCCTAGTCAGTACATCTCCATGGGGACCTGAAAACGAAGCCTGCGTTTGAAAGGCACCTGCCAGGAAGAACTGATTTAAGGTGTGATTTAAGCCATGGCAGAAGTGGCTGCGAACTGAAAGCCCTCTTTTCCAGAGAACATGCCTTTTCTCCTCTCAGAGAACCAGACCTTCACCCCAACTCCAGCAGGGTCTGGGAGGGGGATGGTCCTCCTTTCCAGGCTGTGGAAGCGTCACACTGCAAACGTGTTCCCCTCACATCGCCCCTGATGGGAAGAGGAACTCAGATAAAGGAAACAGATACATATCTGTTGTTGCGGAGCTTTGTTTCCACACATGATATATGGCTCCGGAGGGGGAGCTGCCAAACAAATTATTGTGTCTCCTCACCACCGACAGGTCTTTAGTGGGGCTGCTGGGGGAGGAGAGATGCTGGCGATTAGCAGTTACCTCACAATAGGTCCCTGGTACAGGAAAAGTGTCTGAAGTTTATCTATTGTTAAGTGAGATAATTTATCGTTGCCCAGGGTTAAGGAGCAATTCCAGTCCTTTCCTACTTCGGGAACAGAGATTTATAAGATGACACCCAAATTTAGACATTGAGACGCTGCCGGCAGAACGTCCCCAAAGGCTGATGATGGCTCCTGTGCGTTTGAAGCCAAGTCATTCACAGAGCTAATTTGAGGCTCTCCTCGGAAACTATATTTGCTTTCTGAGTGCATGGTGAGTTTTCATTTGGGCTCTGACCAGCTGACAGCTATGCAAGTTTGTAGATACCAGTAATTGAATATAGATAACCTTGATGGTTGACCTCATCAGAGCCAGGCCTGGCTGCTTCCCATCGTTCCTGGTTTTGCCAGCTGATACTAAACTGCTGCCCGATGAATTTATATATTAAAGAATTCGCTACGGTGGGAATTGCTTATCATTCCCCCGTCTATCCCGTAAGCTTCTATTTACTGGACGTGGTGAGCTGGGAATAAAAGCCGTGATTTGACTGTTCGCTATTAGGGATGGCAAGCAGCGTGTTAGAAAAGCTTTATTAATTTCTAAAAACAAAGGAGGGTAGGGGTCATGCTTTTGATTTATACAAACTGTGGAGAGAGGCTCTTGTCTCACAAAGCTGCTCGGGGCTGTCTGAAGTTGGTCTCCAGCCATCTTTTCAGTGTTCAATTTCGCTTAAAAGCAGAGTTTGAAGTGTGCTCAGCGCTGTCGCCAGCGATGCTCTTGTATTTTAAGGGAAGTATTGAAAGAGGTTCAGAATTGATGGCTTATTAGGAGAGAGGCTTTAAGAAGTCTCTAAGGGGGCAAGGTGGCCACGATCCTCGGGAGGGGACAGCAGGTCACAGGGCCACATAAACAGGGGGGTACAAGTTAGGATAAGTGTTTGCATCAGGCTTCTCGGCTATTTAAGCCAACCACTGTCAGCAGAAGGTAACGGTGGGACTCCCTCCACGGTGGGCTCTGCAGCCATGACTACTTTCCTCTTTATGCTTTTCTGAATTGTTGAAACGTCAACAGTGAACATGGATCATTTTTGCCCTCAGAAAATAAAAAAGATGAAACCGTCGGGATTTTTTTTTTTTTTTTCTAGAAACTGCGTTACCCGGCCATCTGGAAGCTGATCTGTATTTCTCCAAGCTCTCCTTTCATGGCCTTTGAACTTCACGGCCAGTGCAGGGGGTGTTAGGAAAGGCCAGAGTCTGTGTCCCCTTTAGAGGCGGGGGTCAGAGGGTGACACCGTGGACAGGGGAGGAGGGACGAATGTGGCCCAGGTAGCCCTTGTCTGACGCGTGGCATCTTGGCTGCTAATGACGCAGCGTGGAGTCAGGGGGTCTGGGCTTTGGAAACGGTGCGGGTGGGAACTCCCGAGGCCTCTCTGACGAGCAGCTGTGTGTCACCGCTCAGCTGAGGGGATCCGCCTTTGATGCTTTGAACATCAGAGCATCAGAGCTGTTCTTCATCCTGAGAAGGAAGGTTTGGGTTAGTCAGCCAGGGCAAATAGCTCAAGGGAAATTTCACTTTCCCTTTGTCGGGCCCCCTGCTTTCATGTGCTGGGACTGTACATCCCAACTACCACATGGGGAGCAGTCTCGCCGGACGCCTGCGTGCGCAGCCCAATTTGGGGACTGAGTGGGGAGGAGGTGACCACCCCAGTGCTGGAGGCCCATATGGGGAGCTGCAACACAGATCAAGCCTGGAGGAAGGGTGGCTGCAGGCCTGAAATAACCTCTCCGTGAGGCGATCTGCTGTCCCTGTAGTCACCGTCACCGTGGGGACCGGCTGGGGGATTTTTCTACCTGGGCCAGTCCGACCGGTCTGGCCTCCCTTCCCAACAAGGACAGCCCTGTTTGTGTCTCTGCTGCTCTGGGCATGTTTACCTTGGAAAGAAGGGAACGAGGGCATGCGAGGATGCGACACTCCACCGTCACCTGTGGTGCGTGGAGCCAGATGTGTGGGTTTGAACCCAGCTCTGCTCCCTATTAGCTATTTTACCCTGAGCAATGATTGCATCACTCTCTGGCTTAGTTTCCTCCTCTGTAAAATGGGTTTGGTATCCATTTCGAACCTCTGGGATTGTTGCAAAGAACCAGTGGAGTCAATACGCCCTCAACGCTCCCCGCTCCGCCTGGCGCTGGAAAGCGCTCCACAAACATCAGCTCTCTCTGAAAACATCCATTTGATATTCATTTGAACCCAGTCCAGAGGTCCTCAATATGTTAAAAAGCACCTTCAAGAGAGGACCGCTTCTTCCAACACTGGGAATAATGTTTATTAAGCAAAATCGTGATTTCAAAACAATTAATGCAGCCCAGCCAACATCCAGCCTCAAATGTGTCTTGAGCACTTTATAGTTCTGAGGACTCTGCTCCTTTCATTAGAATGACCTACACTGGGACTCAGTCCTTGGGAGCCCCAAATCCCCCAAATAAGGCAGGGTCTGGGGGGAGCTGGGAGTGTTGGTTCAGGCTGGATATGGAGAAGGGACAGCAGGAGTGATGGCAGTGATGAAAACCAAGCCAGAGACCGGAGGTCCTTCAGTGCAGGGAGAAAGTGATTGTCAGTGGAGGTTGCTGGCAAGGCGGCAGGAGGCTCAGGCAGCCCGCAGTGTGCAGTCGAAGAGGTCTGGGGAGGATAGGGGAAGTGATGTAGCGGCTGCTGAGATGCGCTTGACCTTGGGCTCAAAACGATTTACCCTAGAGCCTGCTTAATGGTACCCGTGAAATCTGGAGGTCCCAGGTATTTGCAGGAAGTCATTTCAGTGTGTTGGGTGACAGCACATGGCCTTAGGCTAGCTGGAAGAGCAGTAGCAGAGGTAAGATTGCCACAGGGGACCTTGGCCTCTTCCTCCTGTGAGCCCAGCATGGCATCGGGATGTGGACTCTGAGACCCACACCACAAGAAACATGGTTGAAAGGGTCTAAAGAGCCTCCATCTCTGGGAGCTCTAGAGGTTTTCACATGAGCGAGAAAATCCTCTAATCACCACCTGAGACGTTTAATTCATGCATCAACAATATTTATCGAATAGCAACGATGTGGAAGGAATTGTACCAGGAGCTGGAAATAATTTTCTCTAGAGCCGGGATTATCTCCAGTCTTACGCCCAAAGCTTTAGTATGTCAGAATTATGGGGGAAGCCGGCCAAAATGCAGATTCCAGGGCCCCACCCAAGAGATTCTGATCCAGTGAGTCTAGCCTGGGGCCTGGCCATCTGCATTTTGAACAAGTACAGATTTTGCCTACTGAGGCCAATGAACCATGGTGTGTCTGTCTGTCTGTCCATCCGTTTAGCTATCATTTACTAAACACCTGCTAGGTACCAAGCACTGGGTTGGGCACTGGGGAATGGAAAAAGGCATGGCCATTGTTGGCAAGTGGCTCGTGGCTATTAGAAAGGGTTGAGCTCAATAACCATAACAGTTCCTACCATTTCAAACGCTATAATCTTAAACAAGATGCTTTTAATAGGCTAGTGAACAGAGAATATATTACTGTCTCTCAAACAAGAGAGAGTAGTATATTCTCTGTTCACTAGCCCATTAGGTCCAGTTGTTGGACAGAGCTTATAATGGACAAAACAATACTTACTATAAACCGGGCAGCTTTCTCAGTGCTATGCATATTTTATTTAAATGTTAGTCTTCGCGACAACTTTACGAGGCTGGTGTTACAGGCATCCCATTTTACAGATGAGAAAATTGAGACATAGGAAGGATCACTTAGCAAGGCCTTACAGGTAGGTAGTGGTAAGCTACACAATCTGACCCCAGGCAGTCTAAGCCCAGAGCCTGTATACTTAGTTATCACACTGCTTCCTATCAACATGCTATTTGTGAAGTTTTGAGGCTGAAAAATGCTGCAGTACAACTAGTTATTCTGATATTGGATCTATACAACCAGAGGAGAAAAGATTTTCTGTCTTGACTAGTATCTGAAAGAACCTAGAGCATCTTTATTTATCTGGATGCCAAGGTGGGAGTGAGGATGGTGGCGGCTGAGAGACAGAGACTGAACTTCACAAATAGCAAGTCTGAAGGTTTAGTTTCACAAACAGCCGAAAATCTCAACCTTGAAAAATGCATTTGGATTGGCAAAACTAGAAGACTTTGATAATATCCAAATGTTGGCAAGGGTATGGGAAACAGCTCCTCCCATACACTGCTGGTAGGCGTGTAAATTGGTTTGACCATTTGGAGGGTGAGTTGGCAATACCTAGTAAAAGTTCAAGTGTGCATGACCTATAATTGTGCAAATCCACTTCTAAATAAGTCCATGTGTGGCCAAGGAGATGGAAAAGATGTTATTAAAACATTGGAAAAACTGGGACAACCTAAATATCCACCAATAAAGGGTATGGGTGAAAAAAGAGTTTCAACCCACGCAACTCTTCCAGCAAGATCTCAGCTTGCTATTTCAAACCCATGGCTTGAGAAACTCTTTCTAATGCTAAGTGGCTGTGTAGCCTAATGGTTAGAAACATAGTTTTTGTTTGTTTGTTTGTTTTGGCCCAGACTGCCTGCCATGAATCTTGTCTCCTTCCTTTACTCATAGTGTGATCTTAGGCAATTTTCTTGATCTCTTTTTTGCCTTAGTTTCCTCATCTGTGAAATGGGAGTGACAATAATATCACCTTGCTCATAGGGCTGTTATGAAGACTTAAAGCATTAATGCAAGTGAATCTCCTAAAATCGAATGTGTTACACAGTGTTCATTGCATAGATTTTTCTCATATGCCCAGTAAATGTGGGATGGGATGAGATGATGATGATTAGCAATGGCTTGGATCTGCCTCAGGTATTCATTGGAAAAGTAAAAACAAACAACAAAGAATAAAGCTCAGAGAAATGAACTTGGCTGGTATGAACCAAGTGGAAGATTGGATCCTTACTTACAAACTAGATAAGCTCATCTCATAGTCAGGAAAATGGTGAGAGAAATGAATCGTTGCTGGTGGCCTCTGCTAGAGAGGAAGGGGTAATAAAGAAACAGCGTCTTTCCATAGAAACCAGATTTTAAGGGTTCAGCACAGAGGCATTGACGCTTATTAGGGGTAAAATATGGTAGCCATACGTTCGCATGGCCAGAGTGAAACTAACAAAAGCTTACTCCCTCGGGGGCAGAGATGGTGTCATGGCCAGCACTTCCATTCTGGCTGCAATGCCCATCTCTTTTGTCATCCTGAAAGTCTGGAACATTGTTCAGGATTTTCCCACAGTGAGGGAAATGTTTTTATTCCAGTCCCCAGTGAACCTGTTGGATCCAACATAAATGTTGCTTCCACAAACATCGGAGAACTCTAGGAGCCAAAGGAGATCTTTTTCTCAGTGACCTGGTGACTGCTCTCAGCAGCCTGGCTTACTGACCCTTGGGGCTCCTGGGGACCAACCAAGGGGACTTCTAGATATTTAGCAATTAGCAATGTCTCTCCTAAAACACACGAGCACTTAGCAGTGAGGAGATTGCATTTGATTTTGCCGAAAGTGGCCCCGGTTTCCTCCTCCGCTGTAAATGACAGATTCTTCGGAATATTAAAGTAATACCACACCTCCAATTCCAGCACCGAGGCCTCTGCTCTGCCAGGAAGCAATTTTCATTTCAGTGGAAGATGTAAGGGTCACGTTCCAAACTGCTGAGGAATAATTCCGAGGCATCAGCAGAGATTCCAAAGCAGCCACTGGGCTCTGTTTACCAACACAATTAAACCTCGACCATTCCCAGCTGCGGTACAAATATAATCTTATCTCCTTCACGTCAGCCGATTAAGTCATCGGGGCTGCAAAACGGCAAACGGATATTAATAACCAACCTCTAAGTGAGTCGTTTGAGTGGAGTGGAATTTCGTGGCAGGTTCTTAGGCCTTAAAGGCGGAAAAGTTCACACCTTCCTGACACCGCTATAAAACACTGCAACATTACAACTTTTCAACCATATCTAAAAGGCCAGTTTAGGTTTATTCCCATCCGCATTTATGGCCATGGTTC
>NW_006786802.1:1510074-1547297 GCF_000442215.2 Lipotes vexillifer | reverse complement strand
TCAGCAGGTGTAAACCGGTAATAGCTGCAGTCCAGCTCTGGGTGGATGCCAGCACAGATGTGTTCAGTCAAATGACTAATTGAAAACCTCAGACAAAATCAGCAGCCTGGCCATTTTGCTTGCATAATAAAACAGTGCTGATAAAGGCAGCGGAGAAAAAAAATCCACCCATCTCATCATCAGTGCCATTAACAATCATGAGTAAAGATGAAAACAACGCATGGTTTATTCTGCAAATGAAGGCATAGAACTAGATGGTTTCCCAGGGGCCCATTACCCATTTTAATAATACATCAAGGAGCCTGAATAAACAGTTTGTCTGTGCAAACCAAACAGAGTAAACTATTTACAGTTACTGCATACAGAGACAACTCCCAGCACTCGGAATTTAACAAATTTATAAAGGTACATAACATGATAGCTATTAGCAAAATTAAAAGAGAACCATTATAGACTTACAGTCTGCCATGCTCACTCACCAGTCAAGAAGGAATGCCAAGACCAACTTCCAATTCACAAGAATTGCACCCCCCTCCTCTTTTTTCTTTTTTCCTTTCCTCCAAGAGAGCAGCCCGACTTGGACTCAAATTATGTGCATGAATAATAAAATACCATCTAATTAAAAACTGTAGTTAAATATGCAAAAATTAATGGTAATGAGACCGTGCAATGCCTCTGAGTATAGGCACTCTCTGAATTACAAGAGCTCCTTTGCTTGACCTAAACAGGGGATAACAGAGGCAACTTTGAACTCTGTGGGTCCTGGCACTCCATGGTGTCCCATTATGCCTCAACGGTGAATGGCCAACCTGGATGGAATGCGGACAGCTCGGTCAAAGCATTGTCTTCCGGTTCTTGGGCGTGGCAGGAATGGAAAGGACTGGGGTGGGCACTGTGCAAAAGGCTGGGTGGACGAGGGGACCAGGACATGAGCTTTTTATCTCAAAGTAAGAAGGGTCTTCTCACAAAATGATGATGGCTGGACAAACAGATGCTTGGTGATAAGAGACAGGTGGAAAAAGTCTATTTGGGTGCTCATTTAAGGGTGTTTCCCTAAAGCTGACCAGAGCCTTCTGACCTTCCCAGTCACCAGTGCAAGGTTCCACCCACACTCTGGATTTGTACCACATCCTTCTAGGAGAGCATGCACATGCCAGCACTGTGGCCACGGACAGGGCTGTTACCAGAAACTTCTCCCCAGGGCAACCCACTTTCCTCCCTTGCACTCTTAGGAGCCTTCGCTATGTTGTCAGCACAAGCTCCGGGCCACACTCTCCTGAGCCCCATTTCAAGAGGCCACTGGTCTCTTTTTGGCTTTTAAGCCCTCTTGGCACTTGACTGTGCTTTTGGGACGGAGTCAGCTTCTTGAGCACGTGCTTAGTCTCCTGTGCCTAAAACATTTGTTTTAGGCACAGGAGACTAATTTCACCCAACACCTCTGCTTAGAGCTTCTGAATCTCGACTCCCCCAGTCTCCGACTTCCCACTGCTTCGAGGCTGGTGATTTTGCTTGAGGACAGTTGATGACACACTGAACGACAACAACCCTTTAAGAAGAGAACGTGGCCTTGGTGTGGTAGACAATTTCAGACTCACTCAATATAATTCCTCCTTTTGCCTTTTCATCTGTGGAAGTGGAGTCTGACAAGCATTTCTTTGGGGAGGGATTTCTCATTCAGATGAGTCTGATGGAAAACTTCTCTCTCAGCACCTTCTTGAAGATGCCCATGTCATCCTGCTTATGATAAGGATTTCTTGTCAAGCCACTAAATACCTGAGCTAACTGATACATTCTCGACAGCCCTCTACACCAGGTGGGTTCACCAACCATGCAAAAGAAGTATGGATGTGATGTCAGCATAGTGAGAATTTTGTTCACCACGAACTGACCTTAACCAGTTCTGAGATTTGTACTGTAATGTTTGAGACTTGTGAGGAAATGGCGAACCTGATTTGCCTTTCCCACCCCTCCGCCCTTTTTATTTTCTTTGTCTTGTTGCAAAAGTCTGGATTTCTCCCTTCCTGTCTCACAGATTCTACCTGACCTGCTCAGTTGGCTGCCAAGTTTTAATGGTGGAAACTGGGTGGTAAGAAATTCTAGTGTTTAACATGGCAGAGGTGCAAAGGTGGGCAGGCTGAGCCTTCCTGAAATCCCTGGACGAATCACGCTTGGCTTTGGTGTTATAAAAAGGCTCGGTTATAACTGATTCACTTTGTTATAAAGCAGAAACTAACACACCATTGTAAAGCCATGATACTCCAATAAAGAAAAAAAAAAGGCTTGGTGTCTAAGATGTATGTTCCTTATTGATAGATTGATTGATTTGTCACTTTCGCCTCCCAAATGAGTGATATTTGAGAATTTGGTTAAGTATACAACCTCTAACATCATTCAGACTGGATCTTTGTTGCTTGCTGGTTGTGTGACCTTTTGGTCAAGTTCCCTCACCTCTGTGAGCTTCAATTTACTTATCTATAAATGGAGATGATTATAATGTCTCCCTCCTAGGGTTCTTGTGTTGATTAAATGAGATAGTGTACGTAAAGCACTCAGCACAATACTAACCTCATGATTAATTGTCAGTGAGCAGTAGCTATACTATATAACATCAACAGCAATAACGAATAACAATAAGAATTACTAGAGCTGACTTTCCATAAACTCACTTAAACCAGTATAGGGAAAACAGGTAAAAAGTGAGGCGTCAAGAAGCTTGTAGATAAAAGGAGAAATAGATGCACTGGGAATAAACATAATAATTATCATAACGTTTTATAGTTTTTCAAAATGTTTTGATGTATAATTATTCAAAGTAACAGGTAAGATACTTATGATGACTAGAAGTAGAATGCTCAACTATTAAGCAATCTCAGGAAAGGAGGCTGGGATTACCATAGTTGGCAATGACCAATGATGACTCACTCACTAGAACTGGGTCCGCCTTTCCTGAGCACATTTCCATTGGGAACTCAGAATAATACAGGACTTCTGCTATCAAGAGAAAAAGTGGGGGGTGACCGGTAAGTAGGCAACCAAGAATGTCTGCCCAAACCCTAGGGTGGCAGATATTATTATTATCATTGGACAGGTATGGAAACTGAGGCTCAGGCAAGTTAAGTAAATTTTTCAAGGCACATGCAACTTACAAGTGATAGAACTAGGTCTAGAAGCCAGATCTTTAGGCTCCAGATTTAGTGTTCATTTTATTGCATTCAACTGCAAGGTGATATGAAATTTGAAACTCCAGGCTTACTGGCAGATGGCAAAAGAACCAAGAAGATGAACTTTGTAGTTCATCTCAGGATCTGATCGAAAGGAGCCCTATAAGTTTATCTGGAGAAAAACATTTTTCTTGACATTAAATTCTTGGAGAAATTTATTGCATAGTTTCTTACATAAGAGACATGATAACACAATGGGTAATGTAAAAATGATAACTGGCAAATGCTCTGCCATAATGAAAAAGAGCAGTGGTATTTAACATTTTGTTAAGACATGTATGAAATCATGTTTCCATGGAAGGACCCAGGTTTTTTGTTTTGTTTTGTTTTTTGGCTTGTTTTTTGGCTGCTTTGGGTCTTTGTTGCTGCGTGTGGGCTTTCTCTAGTTGCGGCGAGCGTCACCGCAGTGCGTGGGCTTCTCATTGCGGTGGCTTCTCTTGTTGCAGAGCACAGGCTCTAGGCACACGGGTTTCAGTAGTTGTGGCTCGCGGGCTCTAGAGCGCAGGCTCAGTAGTTGTGGCGCATGGGTTTAGTTGCTCCGCGGCATGTGGGATCTTCCCAGACCAAGGCTCGATCCCCTGTCCCCTGCACTGGCAGGTGGATTCTTAACCACTGCGCCACCATGGAAGCCCTTGGACCCAGGTTTTAACTAACCTTAAAAAATTGGGGGCAGAGGAGTTAATTTCTATAGTAATGGAACAGATCAAGTCTAATAATAGTACATTGGGAACAATTACTCAGTACATTTTTTGGCAATGATAACCTGGACTTTGGGTTATGTGAAATTCCTGATATATGATAACCACACCTTTTTCTCTCCTGCTCAGAAAGGCAAATGAGTCAGTGACACTGTTCTATGGATTACTAAGAACCAACTCTTCTTTATATATGAAAGGGTCAATCACTTGCAAAATTTCATCAGCTATTATTAGTTTGTTATGTCCCATTGCACATACTACAATCGCAAAGTAGACACAAGTCCCCCTGCCTCCAGCTCAGTATTCAGAACAGTGAGCAAATTCGCCTCCGTAAGGAGGTGCTTAATTAAAGAGAAGACTCTGACATTTCCTGATGTTTGCCAAGTCATTTTTCTTTAAAATTACCTTAAATAAATTTGCACACTGTCTCGATAGCTGGAAATTATTCTACAGGAGGATAGTGGCTCACTTTCTCACTGGCTAATGTTCAAAAAAAGCCCTGTAATCACCTGCAGTTTTTCCCACTGACCCACTTCTTCAAGTCCATATGACCTTCTACTCACTCATTCAGAGAGAGTTTGGCCTGTGTGGCGGGAGCACACACAGAACCCAGAGCCCCCTGCAGCCACCGTGGAAATGCCATTGTTTGGCCAGCTCTCTTCATTGCCTGGGAGAGCCTCTGACCTCCAGATGCAGTGTGATCTAGCGATCTGGCCTCTGAGTGAGCACAGGCACTTACCTTATTTTAGAGGATATGTTTCTATGTTTGTTCATCGGAGAGGAAATAAAGTCCTTTCTGCACTGAAAACGGCATCCTCTGCGGTAAAGTGTTTGTCAGTCTGGTTATGGCAACACAGGGTAATGGCTTCAATTTTGGGTTTTTTAAATAATGCCTATTTTATTTCTGGTTGAAGATGTTATTTATAAACCAGTTTAGAGAGACGTCTTATTGATTAAGGGGAACCCCCTTAGGCTGAGAAAACGGAAATTTTCATAAAGGTACCAATGCATGAGAGTCAGTAGATTGATTGCAAAGAGGGAAAGTACAAGGAACTTTATCCAACTATCCTACAATTATTGAGCACTGCCTATGTACCTGGTACTTAGTTCCGTCTTATAGGGGACGTGGAGAGGAGTAAGCCCGAGCACTTAGCACTTGCCCTGATGCAGACCAGGCGAGGAGTGGGGCAAACTCGAGATGCCATGCCCCACCCAAATGGGTGGGCAGTACTCAGCTTCCATGATGATATCTGGACGATGGAATCTGGCCAATGCACTTAGATCGCCCCACTTGATAAGCCTAACTGGAAATCAAAACTTTTATGTAAACTCTCTCTACTTTTCACTGTAAACTTTATTGAAAGAAAATAAAAACTGGGACGGGGGGAAGAAAGAAAACGTCATTTGGCTGTTTTCCCTGAATTGATTTGTTGGTTTGACAGCCTAAAAACTCAACTCTTAATGGCATTCATTTTCTGTCCATTTTGTCTTGTGAAAACATTAATTACACTTATGTCAGCCAAAAATACCTTTGGGTCTTTAAAGTCCTTTTTTTTCTCCCTTTTTTAAGATGAAAGTATTTCTGCCTAATTGACCAGCATCTGCCATCGTGAGATGTTGATCCTCATGAGAGACGTTGAGAGGTGTTGGGAAGGCTGTCAGCACATTTCAACTTGGTTTCAGCCGCCGTTTAAAAATGACTTCTCTTCCCATCACATAGGAGTGAGCCTAGTGGTTGAAACCTGATGACAGAAGGATGAGAGAAGAGAAGAAAGAGGCAGGGAGAGAAAAAGTAGGACTGTTGGAGGGCTGAGAGTGTGCAAAAGACTAAGACTGAATCGTAAACTCGGTTCTTATTTTTTTTTATTCCTGCATGTATTCAATTCATAGATATTTATTGAGCAACTACTATGTGTCCATCTTTATTTTAGACATGGATGTATTGGGTGAATGGGGCAGACAACTCTCTGCTCTCATGACACATTCCAGCAGGGGCATGGAAGGGACAGAATATGAACAAGTAAACAAATAGAGTCATTTGAAATAGCAATAAGTGTTAATAAATCAAAGAAAACAGGGTAGTGAGATATGTCTAGAGGTTATATTAGTGGGAGTAGTCAGGGAAGAATCTCCGAGAAGTTTGAGCTGAAATTTGAACAATGACAAGAAAGCTATGCAGAGATCTGTAAGGGAGTGGTAAGGGACACAGTGTTAAATAAACTTGAATTACGGACTGGGTCAGTTATTCCCATTTTGGGTTTTTTTTTCTGGCCTGTTTGGTTGACAAAAGGATAATGTCTCCATTTGGTATTAGCATCTCTTATTTATTTATTTATTTTGGTTTTTAATTAAAGTATAGTCGATTTACAATGTGTTCGTTTCAGGGGTACAGCAAAGCGATTCAGCTATATATATATATTTTTTTCAGATTCTTTTCCATTATAGGTTATTACAAGATATTGAATATAGTTCCCTGTGTTATACAGTGGGTTCTTGCTGTTTATCTGTTTTACATATAGTGGTGTGTATCTGTTAATCCCATACTCCTAATTTATCCCTCCCCTGCCCTCTTTCCTCTTTGGTAGCCATAAATTTGTTTTCTATGTCTGTGAGTTTATTTCTGTTTTGTAAATAAGTTTATTTGTATAATTTCTTTAGATTCCACATATAAGTGATATCATACGATATTTGTCTTTCTCTGTCATGTTACTTCACTTAGTATGATAATCTCTAGGTCCATCCATGTTGCTGCAAGTGGCATTATTTTATTCTTTTTTGTGGTGTTATGGTATTAGTATCGCTTTCTAATTCATATGTCTTTCTATTAGTAACATCTTTCTAATACTCGCTAGCTTGCCTCTTTAACAAAGCCCAAAACCTTCAGCAAGCAATAGTACCTTGCTAGAATTAATAGTGTTATTTCATTTGTTCTTTATTTTATTTTTTTAATTTTTTAAAATTAATTAATTTATTTATTTATGGCTGTGTTGGGTCTTCGTTTCTGTGAGAGGGCTTTCTCTAGTTGTGGCAAGCAGGGGCCGCTCTTCATCGCGGTGCGCGGGCCTCTCACTATCGCGGCCTCTCTTGTTGCGGAGCACAGGCTCCAGAGGCGCAGGCTCAGTAGTTGTGGCTCACGGCCCTAGTTGCTCCGCGGCACGTGGGATCTTCCCAGACCGGGGCGCGAACCCGCGTCCCCTGCATCGGCAGGCGGACTCCCAACCACTGCGCCACCAGGGAAGCCCTGTTCTTTATTTTTATAGTTTCTTTCCAGTTGGCCATTTTGCAATAGTGATATAAATTTCCCTTTTGAGTGAACGTAGTTAAGTGAAAAGAATAAATCAAATACAGAGACAAATATAAATTAAACAATAACATAGTACTTTGCAGAATGAAGATAATAGGGTACTTTCCTTCCCCCTTCTCTTCTCATGTGAACCTGCAAGAATATCTGCAAGAATGAGAAACCCAAGTAGTCTCCATCTCTACTGAACCTTGAAGCCATCTGTGATGCTAACCCATAATATGTTAAAACAGAAAGCTGATATAGAAGAGGTAACTGAGTTAGAATGAGAATGAGGTGCTGTAAGAGAAAGATGTGGATTAAGTGAAAGGCAGTTTGTCTGTACAGTGCAGCCTCGCTGTGCACTTTCTTTGCCCAGAATGTACTATCCGGCTGATAACCCAAAAGTAGGAGGTGAAGGGGTGGACAGCTCCTCTCCGGAGAACCTGGAACCAGGGGAAATACATAGGAACACACTAAAAAGCTGGTTTGCCATCTAATCACCTACCTGTCAACACGCTCTCTCAGGTACAGGACCCCTTCAGTCAATAATTTTGTTAGCGCTGCATTCTTAAACTCAAAATGACTGCAAAGGATTCACAGATGGTAAAAGAACACCCCAACCAAGAAAGACAGAGACCAAACAAGAAATCAGAAGGAAAGAAATTCTGAGGTATGAGAAATAATGCAAGGAATAAAAGAAAATGTCACAATATTATAATTAATATTCACAGAGAGATGAAAATATATTGTATCCTTGAAACAAGAACAGGATACTTTTGCTTTTAAGGTTCAAAGAACAAAGAAGAAAGAACTCTATGAACTCAAAGAAATAAGAAATACAATTTATGGGTTGGAAGGTACAGTTGATGAAATATTTCAGTAAGAAAAGAGACTAAAAATGGAAAGAAAATATTTTAAAAATTATAAAACCTAACTGTGAGGTCTGACATCTATCGGACCTCCTAGAAAGAAAGAATACAGAACACAAAATGGAGGAGTGAAATTTATCGAGGAAATAACATAAGAAAGAATTGCAGAACTGAAGGACATGAGTTTTCTTGTGTGGGTTGAGAGGAGCCACTCAGAGTTCAGCACATTTTCTTTTCTTTGGCCGCACCGTGCTGCATGCAGGATCTTAGTTGTTCGATCAGGCGTTGAACCCCGTGCCCTCTGCAGTGGACATGTGGGGTCTTAACCACTGGACTGCCAGGGAAGTCCCTCTCAGCACAGTGAATTTTCAAAGGTCCACCCAAGGCTCATCAGCATGGTATCCCAGAACACCAATGAGAGATACCCTAAGACTTTTAGAGAGGAGAAAAGAAACCATGGTACACTCACAAGACTGGGAGGAATAACGGAATCAGATTGTTAACACCAAGAGAGAGGAGATACTGTCTCCAACACACTGAATGACAATGAGTTTTCAACCTAGGATTCTGTTTCCAGCTCAAATACCAAGTGTTGAGGTAGAATCAAGGGATCTCACAGACAGAGCATTAACGTCGCATGGACGCCTTCCCAGGAAGTGACTAGAGGATATACCTCATCAAAGAAGGAAGCTTGGGATCCAGGAAACAAATATAACACATGAGAGAAGCAAAGAGAATTCTGGGACAAGGTAATATAAACAGCCATATACCAGTATGGTGTAACTGGTCCAGATTGGATCAGGAAGACAGAGGGCTCCAGAAGGAGAATGTCTAAGAAAAAAAAAAAATAGATGATCTGATATATTGATACATGGATAATTTTATTAATCAGCTAATGGAGGCAATGGGAGGGATTTAAAACAGTTTTTTGTGGGGAGTTCCCTGATGGCCCAGTGGTTAGGATCCTGGGCATTCACAGCCGTGGTCCGGGTTCAATACCTGGTCGGGAACTGAGATCCCACAAGCTGGGGAGGCAAAAAAAATAGTTTTTTTAAACTATGAAAATGAAAAAAAAAATAGATGATTATTGATTCCAAGAAGAGATACATTTTCCAAAAAGGAAACATAATTATGGCAGCTCCATTAGGCTCAACATTGAATGATATTTGCACTGTCAAAATAATAAAAACATTGGATGTTGATTTAACTGGAAAATTTTATATCATCCTGTTGGGAAGATCTGGGGGAGAGGAGGCCGGGCAGGAGAGTGTGTGTGTGTGTGTGTGTGTGTGTGTGTGTGTGTGTGTGTTTGAGAGAAAGAAAGACAAATTCTTATTTACCAAAGAAAGTCAATATAAAAAGCCTAAAATTAATGAATCAAGAGATAGCTGTATCATCATATTATGTAAGAAATGTGGAGGTTAATGCCTGAAGAAACCTCTAAAAGAATTAAAATTGATGCTTCTGGAGAGGTGGGTTGGGGTGAGTAGCGAAAAATGTTATCTTTCCATTATAAACCTTTTAGCATTATTTGACTGTTTCAGTTACGTGCCTGTATTACTTTGATAAACTTATAACAAGCTTAAAGTAAAAGAAATAACAATGCAGGTATTTCACAATAGGGTAGAAGCTTCTCACTGTCCGAGTTACCATTCTCACTTTCTTCCTCGGAAAGAGAGCCTCAGTTTTTCACTGGACATTTGTCCATCTAGAATAAACGCTAGGTAATCCTGGGTCCCTCGCAGCTAAATATAGCCATGGGGTTCTGGCCAACCAATTACAAACGGCAGTAGTATATAGAATTTCTGAGCTGTGTCCTTAAAGGAAGTGGACCTGTTTCTTGACCCCTCCTACATCTTGTAGCTCCAGGATCCATGATGATTCTGGAATGGCAGCCACCCAGGGAGGAGCAGCAAGATAGAAGGGGCCTGCCTTTCTGTCACTACACTATGCCCTGGATTGATTATTTCCACACTTTTGGAAAGGAAGGAGACATTCATTCTCTCCTTTTATAAATTTATTTATTTATTTATTTATTTATTATTTATTTATTTATTTATATTTTTGGCTGCATTGGGTCTTCGTTGTTGCGCACGGGCTTTCTCCAGTTGTGGAGAGCAGGGTCTACTCTTTGTTGCAGTGCGCGGGCTTCTCATTGCGGTGGCTTCTCTTGTTGCGGAGCACGGGCTTCAGTAGTTGTGGCGTGTAGGTTCAGTAGTTATGGCTCACGGGCTCTAGAGCGCAGGGTCAGCAGTTGTGGCGCACGGGCTTAGTTGCTCCGCGGCATGTGGGATCTTCCCGGACCAGGACTCGAACCCATGTTCCCTACATTGGCAGGCGGACTCTCAACCACTGCACCACCAGGGAAGTCCCCCATTCTCTCTTTTTTCTTTTTTTTTTTTTGCGGTAAGGGGGCCTCTCACTGCTGTGGCCTCTCCCGTTGCGGAGCACAGGCTCCGGACACACAGGCTCAGCGGCCACGGCGCACGGGCCCAGCCGCTCCGCGGCATGTGGGATCTTCCCGGACCGGGGCACAAACCCGCGTCCCCTGCATTGGCAGGCGGACTCCCAACCACTGCACCACCAGGGAAGCCCCATTCTTTCTTTTTAAAAACCACTGTTATTTGGGGGCTGTTGAATGCAGATACATTTAAACCTAACTAATGCATCTGAATATGTCAAAAATCCTAGCAGAGACATGCAAATTAGATATGGGAAATACTGCCCTAGAACGCAGGAGTGAGGAGAAAGGAGAGGGCTGGGGAGGTAGCAGAGCAGAACGCTTTCTTGCGGAGCAAGAGGACTCGTATTAGTGGAAGGACCCATGCCTTGTCATCTGGTAAGGCTTATCCAAAAGGGTCCATCAATGTGACTCACCTACGAGGTGCATTAGGCTCCGTCCTCACCCTAAAGTTGCCTGCAGTCCAGGGAATCCTGGTAGGTACCCGTCTAACTCTACTAATGATGGTGGCCACCACTGACTGAGCCAGATAGGATGACTCCTCTCCCTGAATCCTCAGACAACTTGTGATGCTAGCAGATCTAGCAACATTCCAATTTTACAGAGGAGGAAACTAAAATTCTGAGAGGCCGTAGAGGTCCGCAAGGTCCCACAGGTAGAATCACTGTCTGGTTTAACTGCCAGACCCAAGGCAGATGATGGAGTGCTGACCCTGGGGTTCAAACAAAGGAAGACGAGATGAAATCCCTGTCTGATGAGCAAACGGGGACCTACAGGTTCTGAAAGGTGAAGTTGAAAATAGAAGGAATTCTAAGAGGTTAGGATGGTATGAACAAAGGGATGGAGGCTGGAAAACACCAGGCTGGCTTGGGAAACTGTGAGTGGATGAATCCAGCTGGAGAAGGGTATGGTGACCCCATGGAAGATGAGGCTGGAGATGCAGGATTGGGGCCAGGTCACAGAGGCCTCGAGTGCAGGCTAGAGGTGTGCTCTGGATTCTACAGGACGTGGGTGGCATGGAAAGTTTGTTTGTTTGCTTGCTTGCTTGCTTTTGTTTTTTAGTAAACCCATCAGGTGCCTGCACTGTATTTGGCTGCGGTGTGGACCCTCTTCCATGAGTGTGTATTAAGGCCACCTTTCCGGTGGCCTGCTTGGCCCCGTCCCATCATGGCGTCTATACTGTTTACACTGGCTCTGGTGGCAGGAAGGCCAAGGGGACCACTGGGATGTTTCCACTCCTGCCTTTGTGCTGTGTGTGTCTGGTCCACACAGCGCTTCACTCCGTGCAGCAGGGATCCGTCTCTGGAGCAGTTTTAGAGATGCATCTTCCCTCTTTGTTGCCAGCTTCTGTCTGGGCAAAGGTTGGCCGTTGGACAGAAGCTTTAATCGCACTTAAAGAATTAAAAGATGAGCTAGGCAGAAAAGGATGGAACGGGCCCAGAGAGAGCTCCACGGTGGTGCTGGGTGTGGGGAGTGAACCCTCCGACTGCATCTCACTAGACTTGCAGCCGGCCAGCTGCAGATGGGCAGCCTCAGATGAGGATGCTGAGAACCCGAGGATCCTCCGGGAGCCCCGAGTGTGCCCACATCCTTTAGTGCTCCCCCATTCTTCAATATCGAAATAATAAGGCTTAAGCACCCGTCCCTGAGGAAGGGCCAGCCACTCACCAAGAGGTCTGAGGACTCCTGAGGATGGCCCCCTCTTTCTGTCTCTCTCAAGCCCTGTGCCAAGCTGGCACCTGCCACCATGCCCCCCTCCCTGCTCAGCACCGTTCCTATCATCCTCCAAAGCACTATTACCCCATCTGCTCTGAGAAGCAGACCCTAGTGCAGAATGACAGGGGTTGGGCCCACTCTTACCCTTTACACAGCCTGGGACACAAAGAGAGGAAGGTCCACTTACTGGAATTCCAATGACTTAAAAGTTTTAAATATTCTAAATGTCAACATATTTGCAAATGTTCTACCCATCTACCTTGACAAAGAGAACTTGGCAACCACCTGGAAGGAGGCTTTGAATTGAGAACCTTAGCTCCCCGGACTTAGGTCTGCAGCTCACCTCCCTCCTCTAACTGCCGTAGTCCCTGAACCCCCTGGGGGTTGGGGGAGGAGTGGGGGTGGGTGGGAGAGGCTCTCCCTCACTTTTCTGGACTCACGTCCGGTCCCCATCCATCGTCTCCACACACAGCCTAGGGCTGTGGCACACTTAGCCCTTGGGGAGCAGGTCTGAGCAGCCCTGGAAATGGGCTTGGGCATGGAAAATTCTAGGGTCCTGGGTGCCAGGAGTAGAGTCCCGACAAGTGGTTGGCATGACCTTTGGGCAAACCCAGCCCTGTTTTGGTACGGCCTGCCAGGCCGAGAATGGTTCTTACATTTACATTTTTAAATGACTGAAAAAAATCACAAAAGAATAATATTTCGTGACTTGTGACAATAATGTGAAATTCAAATTTCAGTGTCCATAAATAAAGTCCTATTGGAATCCAACTATACTCAATCACGTTTGCATTATCTTTAGCTGCTTTTGTGCGTCTACAGCAGAGGTGAGTATTTGCAACAGATTTGATTGTCAAAGCCTGAAATACATACTAACTGGTCCTTTACAGAGACCAAAGCTAGTGTTACTTGTGTGACTTTACTATGCAGAGTCATTAGCTCCAGAGTAGCCCAGGCAGCCTCACTTTTAACATTTAAAAAAACTGTGGTGAAATAAACATAGCAAAATTTACCATCTTAGCCCCTTTTTAAGTCTACAATTCAGTAGCATTAAGTACATTCACGCTGTTGTGCCATTAGCATCACCATCCATCTCCATAGCGTTTCATCTTCTTGAACTGAAACTCTGTCCCCATTGAACAATAACTCCCTCATCCCCCTTCCCCACAGCCCCTGGTAACCACCATTCCACTTTTTGTCTCTATGAATTTAGCTACTCTAGGTACCTCAGACAAGTGGAATCACACAGTACTTGTCTTTCTGTGACCGGCTTTTTTCACTCAGCATAACGTCCTCGAGTTTCTTCCATGTTGTATCAATAACATGTGTCAGAAGTTCCTTCCTTTCTAAGGCTGACTAATATTCCATCGTATGGATAGACCACCTTTTGTTTATCCATCCATCCACCGATAGGCACTGGATTGCCTCTACTTTTGGCTACTGTGAATAATGTTGCCGTGAACATCGTTGTACCAACACCTTCTCAGGACCCTGCTTTCAATTCTATCCCAAAGTAGAGTTACTGGATCATATGTTAATTTTGTTTAATTTTTTGAGGAACCACCACACTGTTGTCTACAACACCGTTTAATATTTAACATTCCCACTTACCTCAGGCAGCCTCACTTTCCAAAACCAAAAAAAAAAAGCTTATGGAGGTATTGGCCTCACGAAAATGCCACCCATCTTTTAAAAAATCCTACCTCCCTAAAGCAGGAGTTTTTGACCCTGGATACACATGAGAATGTATGGGGGGAGCTTTAAAAAATTACCAAGGCATGTGAGTGTGAGTGTGAGTGTGTGTGTGTGTGTGTGTGTGTGCACGCGCGCCTGTGTTGCTGGGGAGGGCGTCTTACACCAATGGAACCGAACCCCTGGGGTTAGAGTCTGGCACAGGTTATTTGTCCAGGTTATTCCCCAGAGCAGCCCGGGTCAAGAGCCACTGTCCTTGGACAACCAGCCTGCCCTGCGGCTACCTTTTAAAATAACTCGTCTTTCCTCTTGCTACATCGTATGCCTTTCTGAGGACCCAGCTCCAGGAAGCAATAGACTTGTCCCTGGACTCGTGAGTGGTGTTGGGCATGGAAGTGGTGACACACGGCTTCCTGGTGTGATAACAGGTGTGTGGAAGACAGACGCCATCTGGAGCAGAGGGCGGAGGGGCTGGGATTGGACTGGCCACACCCTGTCCCTTCAGCACCTTCCTGCCTTCGGGGACATCTCTAGGGCCAGTCTGTCCCTGGCTCCTGGCATCTCTGCCTCTGGGGGAGTACTTCTCTGCCCCTGCCACACACACACACACACACACACACACACACACACACACACACACACTAAGCCTGGGGGGGCGGGGCAGAGGGTCATCCTCTTTATCCGCAACTAGGCCCAGGTTCCAAATCTTCCTCCCTCAGGTAACATGAAAATAAGCTCCCAAGTCAGAGTCAGACAAGAGACAGGCAGAAATGACTTACTTTTTTACACTTTTCTTCTTGAAGCCAAATAGGTGTTTTATTCTGCAGTGGTGATTTCAGGAGTCCTATTCAGCTTGGTTATCTTCCTGGAGAGGCAAAAAGTGCCAAGGGAGATTTTAAACATTGCTTTGGTGAAATATATTGAGGCAAGGAAGGCCACAATATGTGCTTAAATGATCTTGAATGATGAAGACCGGGCAGGATTGTTTTTTTTCCAAGAGTGGCCCTTGTAGGTTTAATTGTAAAGTATAATTACTTCAAGACATTATAATTTGTTGTGTACAATATAAATCAGTAGAACTCCATGGAATCATGTTTTTAATGTAGACCCCCAATAAAATGCTCTTTTATGACATAGCAGATGTTTCTTAATTCACTAGCGCCATGCATTGGGGTATTAAGATTATTTCTTGGCATTTTATTATGAATAACATACTTGCTCCAACATTAAGTGGGCCATTAAAGACATAAACAAGCTTTTATGCCCTGGTTTTCAACAGCTGCTGGTGGTCTACCAAGTGATAATCCAGCTTTCAGCAAATATTCTTCAGCTCTGAGAAATAAATACATTTAATAGGGCAACCCCAGGTCAGTCCACAGCTTCTGGGATCCTGGCTCAGGAAAATTTGTGAAGCAGGAAAATGAACTGAAGAGGTTTGCTTTGGGTGAGTTGTTTTGAGAGCCCCTGTTTCCTTGAGCACGTGTGTGTGTGTGTGTGTGTGTGTGTGTGTGTGTGTATGTTTAAAATAAAAAACTAACAATTGTAAAAGGAAAACAAAATAAGGCAAAATGCAAGGGAAAGACGGTGCCTTGCAGAGGGTGTGCGGGCTCTTGCCTTCCTGATCGAATGGGAAGACATTTGCACAAATTCTATAACCTGTGCTTTGAAGGAAATCAGCTGAGTCGGTCTTATGCCTCGAACAAAGGGAGGTGAAGGACGGTGTAGGTCACGGTCCCATTCAGTCACTGGCATCGAATCTGAGCGGATGTGACCCCTCTGTGACAATGTTCCCAAGGTGTACAGGGAGGAGTTTCATGTCTGGAACTAGGATGGGAGCCAGATAAGCCCTCCCTCTCCCCCACCTTGGACTTCCTAAAGATAACAGCTCCGGGCAGTCCAGGAGCAGAGCGAGGGAGGTGCTGAGATAGGAAATACCGAGGCCTGTATTATCGTTGGCTCACCAGTCCTGGCTTCCTGTGCCAGAGGTAGCCCCGAAGGGTGCGAAACTTTGCAGTGCTAATGTAGGGGGGGGGGGGGGGGGGCAAAGACCTGATGGAAATTTGCATTAAGCCTATGTTGCCCTCCCCCGCGGCCCCCTCCCCGCCACTGCAGCCCCCGGGACACTTGGGACACAGAATGAAAGAAGGGGAAAGGTGGAACTGATCTCCTAGTCTGGTCAATTCCAAATCTATTACACGATGTGTCATCAACAGGAGGTGGGAGAAAGAGTTACAATTTATGTAGCAAATCAGGTACCATGGACCTACCTTTAATGGATGTAGTTCGCGGGTATCACTATTAGAATATTCTAACTTTAAAGATTCTGCGGGGGGCAGGGGATGAACACTTGCACGAAATGTTAAGCACCTTGTCCTAAAATGACTGGAGATATAGCGGAGAATGTCTGTAGGAAGGCTTTTTGTCTTATGTGCTTTTTCTTTAAATAGGGTTTAGTAATAAATGTTCTCTTCCTTTTTTTTTTTTTTGGTTGCTGAGGAGGGTTTATTTTCTTTTTGTGTTCTATTTCATTTTGCAGTTGGATGTACTATTGTTCTGGAGCTGGTGAAAAAAGGGGAGGGGAGCAGGAGGCAGGAACCACATTGTGAGTGAACTTGGCAGAAAGGAGAGTCAGGAGGTAACTTTCCTGTCCGGCAGAGTATCTGAGGCTTGCACTGCTCTTGGCCTCATCAGTTCTTCCATGGTCACAACTAAAACATTCCTGTGCCCTGACGGAACCACGAAGGGACCCGAGGTGGGCTTTTCATTTTTTTCATGCACGCCTGATTGGAAAGTGACGTTTGATATTACTTTTCCACTATGTTAATTACAACTTGAATAGGATTTTACCGTGCCCTGGATGACATCACTTTGGAAACAACATTCAATTGGGTGGCTCGCGTTCCTCTGGATGGCTGTACCAAATAAACACGCAAGCCTTCTTTTTATAGCCAGAGCCTGTGTCTCTAAACACACACACACACACACACACACACACACACACACATACACATACACATTTCTAACCACATCAGAAAGGAAACAGGACTGCCAACTTCACAGCGTTCTACATGATTTTGAATTAATATTAGTCTATTAAAAAGCTGTAACCAGAAGAAAAAACTTAGCCCGACGTGCACAGCAAATACATTTCACAGTTGTTTTGGACAAATGCCCTCAGTGAATATGTTTAAAGTCATGTACAACAGAAATATGTTATCACAAGTAACCATGTTTTAATAAACACTTTGTCTTTTTGTACTGCTTTCTTTTTCATCACAATAATAGAAATATAACACCATATATCACTGTAAAACACATTTCCACATAAATGCTGATAAGCACAAAATATTTTTCATCATTTACATTTTAACTGTAATAATATATGGCAGGATTAAAGTGGCATCCATCATGTGTCTAACTAACCTTGCCGTAATGAATTTTTAAATGTAATGGTTTCTGTCGCAAAGTAAAATCGTACATAATGTCTAGTGACACAGTATGCTGGTGGATGGGTGGTTTTTTTAAATGGAAATGCAACTCCATTTTTAATTAGATGTATAAACTTCCCCACCTCCACTCCCACCCAGCTCCCAGACCCCCACCCCCGATTTCTGGTAAAGCAAGAAATACCAGAGGTGTGAGTATGTAAAGTACTCTGCCAGACGGCTCACTCTCCCAGTTAGATAAAATCACTTGCTTGTTGGAAATTCTGTGAATTTGACGTGTGTGTCTGTGCGTATGTTTGAGAAGAGCCAGGCACCAAACAGAAACAAAAGCTGATGAAAATCACGGTGAGGAAAGCTCTCTCCGGTGTCTGGAGGGGCTTCGATGCCGGGAGGGGTCCCCTCTTCCTGACAGTGTCCTGGGATCCGATTTGGGGTGGGGTGGGGCACGAGGGGTGTGTACTGGGGGAATCTGGGTTCTCTCCCTCTCTCTCTCTCTCTCTCTCTCTTCCTTTCTCTCGGCGCTCTCTCTCTGTCTGCCTGAAATAACAAATAAGCCGACTCACCAGAGAAGAATCATTAAAAATAATTTGCACAAGCTTTCGGTTGTGTGAGCTCTTTTTTGATACAATATTTCCTTCCGTGATTATCACTGAGGACATGTTCCAGCCATATGGAAGCGAGCTGGGCTGGGAGCTTCCCCAATACCTGAGTGGTTAATTAAGAGCCGTTGCCCGGCCACAAGAAGCAGGTTTGAAATCCCTTTTCAGTCTCCGACAATGAGTAGCTTTTTTAGCAGCAGAAGTCACCAGGGACAGCCAGAAGCGAGGGTAATTATTTGAGATAACATACAGCTGAAAAGAGTGTGTGTGAGTGCAGAGGGGGGCGGGGGGAGGGGGGCCGCGATGTGCCGCTGAAAGAAGGGCAACAGTAGAGAAAAGTCTATAATAAAAAGGTCAACATCTCCTATTTTTCTGTACAGTGTCGACAGTCTGTAATGCCTTTTTAGCATGAATGACAACGGATTCTGTCTTTTTCTTTTGCTGAAAAAAAAGGGGGGGGGATATCTTATTTTGTATTCAAACTTTGCAATTGTGAGTTCAGGCCTGCCAGCTCATCTGAATAAGCTATTCTCACTTTATCAGGGTTTGCTGAACTGACTTTGATTGCATTGTTGCAAAATAACAGTAATTTTTCCATTAACCCATACAAACCCTCAGCTAGCTGGAGAACAAAGAAATATCAAAGGGATGAAAGCTGTGAGCACGGGGAAGGAAGCCAGGGGTTTCCTAAATGGCTCCAAATGCATCTGCACACACCAGCTTCTCAGGCTGGCTGAGGCCGTTCCGGGATGCCATTTCGGGCTCCCTTTGGGGCTCCTCGGGGTGTGAATCTCAGGGGGCATCTTTCACCCTCTCTGCCAAATTCTATTGTTTCCTCTGTGTTCACAGCATCTGGGAAGCAGGGGGCTGGGTTTCCCTCCCTTCCGAGGGATGGTGTTTTATCCTTTATCTTTTTGGTGCCTAGGACCTCAGTCTACATCTAGAACTCAACTCGGAAATGCTCACAGCCCTTCAGAACCCAAGACTATCTGAACACAGAGGCACCTTCCTTTCCCCCTAGCTAGAAGCCAGCAGGCAAGGGGAAAAGCCAGTTGCTTTGGCAACTGGAACTGAGTGGAACCCCCAAACCCTCCGATCTGACATGTTCAGCATCACCTCCACTGGTTCTGGGGTGGCAGGTGCACTGGTAGATTCCTAGTTTCCACGTAGCTCTGTGAGGCCGTCGTTTTACATTCATGCATCCGCATTTGCCAGTTGTTTTAAGGCCAGGAGGAAACTGAGGGCAAGCAGGGGCTCCGACTCTCTCGTCCATCAGCTGGGTATCCGCATTTGGAAGCATCCTGCACAGCTGAGGTACGATGTTCTCGTGGAAGATCCCGAAGTGAGGCTGTTGACGGTTCAGCGGATCAACATGGAAGCATGAGTTTCTGTTTTTGTTTTTTAAAGCTGAAATGTCGAGAAGTTAAGCTCATCTGTGGCCTGTGGCTCTCTGCGATGGGAGCGGGCCAGGAGTTGAGGTCGACAATGGCTTTGATCTCCTGGCCTCACAAACGACCCCGCTCAGGCAGTGGTGGTGGCACCCGCATCCGCGCCTTGGCTTTGTTTAGGAGCTGCCCGATATGTTAATTATCTCCTTTACCTCCTCGGCATGGTACTGTCAAAGCGCACACCAGTCTTTAGAAAATAAAAGTGAACACGGCGAGCCCACTGTACCCTGCTCTCCTAATATCAGTTCTTGACAACGCCGGAGCTGTCAGATGAGATGCAGCGTCACTGGAATAAAGGTGGGCAGATGTGTGATAATGAGACAGAAGCATGCAGATGCTAATAGAACTCACCAGAACAGGCCTGCTTGAGTTAGACGGATCCAGGTAGCAGCTGCAGAGTGTCAGGTCGCCAGGATGCTACTTTCTCTTGATTCTCATTTAAGAACTGCTCCGCGCATGGCTGTCTGTCAGTGAACTTTTCCCTCTCAGGAGCTCCAACCCCTAGGTGATCAGTCACATTTCGACATAACTAGATGTCAAAAGAAGTTTAAGTTGTGTGACGAACTGTGATGCAGTCAGCGCCAGCCTCTGGCCTCCAAGGCGGTTTCTTAATAATCAGCCTGGAAACTCTGGCGCCTTTTCTGGCGTTTTTGTTTTCTTATTAAAATACTGGCTAAGTCTTTGTCAATATCCATGGCAGCAACTGTGAGCTCAAGACAATATTATCCCAAGCATAATTTAATTTTAAATGTGGAATTCAGACCCAAGACGGCCAGAGAGCAAGAGGTTTGTGTTGAGCAAACAGGAGTTCTCTCCAAAAGGCCCATTTTAGCATCCGTAATTAAAACAAGAGCGTTTGGGGATTTATTGTTAGGCCCGGTTGGGATGCTGGTGATGAGAAAGGAAAATTCAGGGCTACGTGGAGGGTGTCACTGTGGGCTGTTCCTGAATCAGGGGAGTGGGAGTGAAGCCGAGAATAATAGATTTGGGCGGATGAGAAAGTGATTCCAACCTAAGAAAGGCAGGAAACAGAAATAACCCGAGAATTGTCGTCTTGAATACCAGCAAAACTTTGAACTAGAGTAGGAACTTTATGGGGTCTTTATCGGTCTCTGTGAGCCGTGGGCTCCCCCAGAAAATGCTTGGTGGTGAGCTAGAGGGGTGTCTGGGGGGTGGGCAGGCAGGTATATGTGACGCGTGTTGTCACATTTGCAAGGAAGCCCGCCAGCCCTGGCCCGTCCTCCGGTAAGGCCGGCATTTCTTGAAGCGTTTAATTGGGTCTGGTCAGTTTCTTCTCTAAATATTTTCATCTTCTTCTGCCACTGTTTACCTTTCCATTGGGAAAATAAATACTGCATGGCGCTCTGCCTGCTATATTTTGCTAGAGATTTTAATCCCGATTCCTGATGAAAGGGTTACACACACACACACACACACACACACACACACCCTCCAACCTTGGTGTGAATGCACCGCGGTTCATAAACTGCTTTTCTTTCTTCAGAGAGTGAAAGGATGTGCTGCGGAAACCCAATTCTGCATTGACATAATGAAGTGTTTGAAGGAATCTCAGAGAACCAGCCAGTCTCATCTGGAATGCTCTAAACCACCCCTCTGAACCTTCACCCCACACCCACTGCCACTCCCCCACCCCCCGATACAGAAAGATTTTCACAGAGTGGCTGTTATGCCCTCATTGCTCTCACATAAAACAAGGCTTCTCCCCCTAGATCTTGGTATTTAGTTGCCTGAAGCTCATTAGTCCTTCACTGCTTTACCCTGGAGTGTTAAATTTTTAAGCAGCTAGGATTCGTCTAAGAGGTCTTAACCTCATAATTTGTAATAACTTAGAGATCACGTTTCTAAAGTGTGAGTTATTTTTTTTTTTAATGCTCCTTTGCCTTCACCAGCCATTGATTTGCTTCCTCTTGCACTCAGAATCAGCGCTATTAAATCAGGTGATGGAAAATGCTCATTTATTTCTCAGTGGTAAAACACAAGCAATTATGAGACATTTCTTAACGTGGATTGATCTTGCCTTAAATGAATGCCCAGAGCGTCAGAAGCAACCAGAGGGGCAGTAGAGATGGAAAAAGTGGGGAGGAGAAAGACCGGCCAGACCAAGGTCCTGGATAGGATAGAACCTTTGTCAGCTCAAACCTTAGCCACCCAAGTACTGACAGATTTTTTTTACTGTGCTGGCCACTGCAATAAGAGAGGCAGCGTGGTGGAAAGCACATCATGGTTTGGATTCAGGCGTATGAGCTGTTTAATTCTGCCCAAGTTGCTTGACCTCTCTGGGCTTCAGACCTTTTTCTCTATGAAATAGTAATAGCATCTGCCTCATAAGTTTGCTATGAACGTTAAAGGAGATACTATATGAGTAAATTACCCAACATCGTGCTGGAGACACTATAGCTAACAGGAGAAATACCAGCCTCCAGGGAGGGAGGGTACACACCTGGTTAGGACCTGGCCCCAGACCGCGAGAACTTTATGGTCTTGAGGGGGAAAGAAAGAAACCCACACAGTTCGGGCTAATTATAATGTTCAAGGAGCCAACGCGAGAAGATGTTTTTCCTTTTATGTCTGCTGCTTACAACAGGGCTGGGTTCCTGCTACACCGACTAAACTTTGTATAAAAATTATCTAAGGACCACCTAATGTGTGTCGATGCCACACATGTCACATGTGTCAGCCTCTCCCAGTAATGACTCTCTGACATAAACAGTAAGGAAGAAATATTACAATTACCGAGGGTGCCGGAGCCCGCATGCATTTTCATGAGGGTCCTGGTGAATGGCAGCCTGGGCTCTGTAATCAGCTCCCCCTGCCAGCAGAGCTGGCCAAAGAAAGCTCTCGTCCCCCCAAAGACAATTAAAATGAGTTAAATGAATTAAAAAGGCCCTTCCCAGTTAAAGTATAGTCAGAGGTTAGAAACAGTAGTGTTTGGATTTATGGAAACTCAGAGGCTGCCAAGCCTTAGGAATTGTGGCTCACGGGGGAGTTGTTTCCGTGGGAGCCTAAACAGCTTATGAAATTGGAGGCAATATGCATAATTTTAAATTTCTGGGGGGCCGGTTTCAATCCCCTGTTTATTTTGGCTTCTTAGGTCAATAGGAATATATTTTTACCCAAAATCAAATTGAGAGGGGGCCCGGGAGTGGGGAGGGAGGGAGAGAGAGAGAGCCTGCGTTGTCGTATTTATTAAAACAATGGGACAACTGAACAGGAACTTTCCTGTTTCAAGACAATGGGAAGACCAGTTCCAGAGACTGGTTAGCAGAGGGAGAAAGAATGATCCAAGCCCCATTTCACCACTGAGCAGCTGTGACTCTCTTACAAGTGGCTCAGCCACGCCATGCCTCAGTTTCCTCATCTGCAAAATGGGCTTCATTGTTTCCACCTTGCAGAGTGGTTACCTGGATTCAGTAAGATAAGTGATATACAGTGCTTAGCAGGATACCTGCCATGGTCAGTTATCCATATTGCTGTCCTTGTTCTCATTTCAGGAGGAAGTGAAAACGAAGGAGGTAGGAGGGAACGAGGGCCTCTGGGACCACACCCCAAACTTTCCAGAACACCGGATGTTGAGAAGCCGTGGGGGCCACCCAAGACCATTACAGGCATCACTGCTGCTGTCCCAAACATTTCTCTTCACCTGCACGTCCAGATATGGGCCCCGGGACCCCTGCTCGTTCACATCCATTTCATCAGAAATTCTATCGAGACTTCTGTCTGCAGCATAAGAAGGAAGCCTCGTGCTGTCCTCAGCCGGCCCCCCGCCCCCGCCCCCGAGTCCCCAAAGTCCCTGAGTGTGTGTGTACGCTCTTGCCTATTACATGCACAAACTCCATCAGAAAGCATTTGTCTACACCCTCTTTATTCACTTTCAAAGGGTTAAACAGCCTATTTACTGGGCTGTCAACAATCCCAGGCCCAAATGGGGAAGAAAGCCCCGTCCAGTTTTGTGCGGCCGGGAGCCTTGTCTTTGCTGGCCTGTTCTTGTCCCTGTCATGTAATATCCATGACAATCGTGTTGGGCTTTTTTTTTTTTTTCGGGCCTCTGTGGGGCTCAATCTGAGGGGCCACTTTAAGCCAGGAAAGGCCTTTATTTCTGTGAATTTGAAAGAGCCTTGAGAAGGTCCTTCCCCTCAGAACCCTCTTCAGCAGGTCACCGCGGTTTCAAAAGGATTTAAATGCGGAGGCTGCGATCAGTACTTCCATCACGTTCTAATAGACTGACATGAGCATTTGTGCCTGAAAGACAGGGGGAAAAGTGATGCAGATTTTCCCTAAATTGGACTGACGCACAAAGCAGGGAGAGCAGTTGAGTGACGTGGTAACCCCTCACACCCTCTTTTACACTTCTAACCAGCGCTGCACAAAGAGAGCCGTGGGAAGCTGCCCAGGAGCCCGGCCGGGCCATTTCCATGGGCCATATGGAAATTTTGTTTTGTGTACAGAGAAAGTGTCTGATAACAGTGACCTTAACTGCCATATGTGGGCAGTGAATAGGCCAGAGGAAAACCACTCCACAATCTGACCCTCGACATATGGACCAGCCGCCCAAGGAGGTTTCATTGCCATCTCGTTGGCAACCCGGGGGATTTCATTAGATTTGTTAATGAATTGCTCTATTGACTTATATCTGAGCTTTGCCTCATTAGAGGAGAACACAATTTTTATCTATGTTTTCGTGAAGGGGACCAGAGCGCCCCCTCCTTTGTGGGGCGGTGGGTAATCTGCAGGGCTGTCATCGGCTGTGAACTAATTTATTGTGTCAGTTTAAGGAGGCCCTTCCGCGCTTGTTGAGGCTGGAGCCCCACTCCAAGCCTCTTCAAATCAGTGTTTTCCTTGTGAGCGGGGTGTTTCCTTGGCTCCTGCTTGGTTTACAAATAGCCAGACATGACGTGGTCCTGATGCCGTGTGTTGTCGGGGTGCCAGTAGCAAGCGGCCAAGAAGGGGCTTTTCTAGGCAGTGACACACTGTGCGCGGAGGCTGCCCATCCACGTCCCCGACTCACCACCAGCGCCTTTATACATCCTCGAAGGAACTTTGCGTTGGGACATCTCTGCGCGTAGCACACCCCACTTCTGCCCTGCCAACTTTGGAATCATATGACTCTCCCCACATCCAAGCCCTATTAGTGATGGCTCGATTGTTTGGGCTTCTCAACGTGGGAAAGCTTGGGTTTGAAAGCAATAAGAGCCATCAATTAACATACTTCTAGGGGTAAACCAATGAAGAACCCATTATGGCTAATAGCGAGTGTGGAATCATGAGGAATTAGCAAAATGAGATTCAATAAAATGGAAACCATAAAGATAAGCTTCCGAAGATTGGATCTGGCTTTCTGAGCTTAAGTCTCAAATAAACAAATGAATGATACCCACCGAAGCCTCCCTTTGGTTCCTCTTTCCAAGGACAGGGGGAGCTTTCCGAGTTGGAGCTATGAGGAAAGCTGGTCAGCCCTGCAACTCAAACGTGGTTTATTCCGCAGGGGAGGAAGGGTGGAAGAAGACAGGTAAATTCTTAGAATACACACAAGTTGGGCTCAGTGCTACCTGTACGAGCCCCCATAATAGGATGTGGCACAAAAGTCCCCAAGACTGTGCACTTATTCTTGGCACATGGAAGAGCCAAAAAGTTGGATGAAGCAGAAAATGTCCTGTCGGTGTCATAGTGAAAATATGGGACTCACAGAGGTCCTGAAGCAGCAGCAATATTGGGACAGAGATGTTACAAATGAGGGCGTATCTCCTTGAAGGGGTGGTGTGAAGTGTGGCCAGGATCACTGTTCACCCTTGTCTGAGTCTGAAGATGGAAACTAGGCTCTCCCGTGTAGTGCTGCCCTCTTCCAGTGTCCCACAGCAGTGCTCCTCAGTAGCATGAGGAGAAGCTCATCAGGGCTGTTGGTACCCATGGAAGGCTCAAAGAAAGAGGAACCCCCCCGCCCTCACCGCAGTGGGAGAGAAGGTTCCACAACATTAGTTCTGGGCAAGAGAGTGTCCTTGGAACGGGGGGTCTGTAAGATCTGAAAACATCTATATATGAGAATTGGGTCTGGGGGGGTCGTAAGGAAGTTATATAAGCTGTAATAGTTTAAGGAGGTACTTGGGTAGATTTTACCAAGCATACTGTTTTTATCAAGACAGGTCCATTCAGTTGTTTGCCTTGAGTTCATTCACGCTTGATGTTGACTGTTGCCTTTACAATGGAAATACCACTTGGCTGGGTATAAAATCTACCCTCTCTTTCTGAACTTCACAGATGTTCCACTGTCTTTTGACACTGAATGTCACACTAGTCCTTTACCATTTGCTTCTTGGTTGATTGCATTTCGTCATTGAACAGTTTTATTTTTTTAATAAAATTTTAAAAAGGATAGGGGTGCTATATTTCATGATATATTTTGTGTTCGAAAATATCTCCCTCTTGCTTTAATACTGGCATGACAGCCTGACTGGTATAATTTACTTAGGTCACCTGTTCTTGTCCTCAGAACTCTGTAGATGTTCCCCAGTCACCTTTCGGCAGCAGACACTCCTCACTGGGATGACTTCTCAACGGCCAGCGCCTTGATGTGGTTTCTGGGTGCCTGAAGAAATATTTCTTTCCTCTTGAAATCTAAGAACTTGACCAGGAAATGTCTCCCTGTCTGTCATCCTCCATCAGTATTTCCTGGAACGCAATATTTCCAGGCATATCCTTGTGAACTAGATGCAGTTCTTTCTTCATTTCAAGGAAATTCGGTGCTATTATATCTTTGAAATTTTTTTTGTTTCTGTTTGTGGGATTATCTACTTCAGGGTCACTAATTATCTTTATCTTGCAAAGATCCAATAGGCTTTTAATCCACTAACGACTAACGTCCGTTATCAGCATATTATCTCCCCCGTACCCTCAGACTATAAGGACCTCAAAGAAAGAAAAGCATTTTATTTATCTCTGTTTCCTCTGAGCCCAGTACATAATAGATGCTTAGTGAGCAACTCTGGAATTAACTTGCACGTGACCTTGTCGGTTAGGGTTTAAACTTTATTTTTGAGGGAAGTTACGAGTCGTCGAAGGATAGCCGTAGTTGACATGACCTCACGTAGCTTCAAAGTGAGGTGGGCTGGAGGTCGAGGAAGAAGCCTGCAGTGAATGGTGGTGGCCAGAGTTGCTGGTTTAGTAGGAAAAGCAGATGTGGTAGATAAACATGAGTATTTTGGACTCCCCCGAGGAGAACAGTCAGACTGGCACCTCTGCTCAGAGGTTAGGTGGGCTTTGGTGCCAGGACCCTTTCCTTTTAGGATTTTTTCCTTCTTAGATGTGTAATTATCAGTTGATCTCCAACACCAAACTTGCCCAAAATGTTGGCATGTTAAATTTTAAAAGTATATTTTTTGCACCCATCAGAGTCCCGGCAGGAAAGGGATGGCACACGCAAAGGGCTTGTTTGAAGAGATTTTGGTGATGACGTTCTGTACAGACGTGTGGGCAGGGCTAAGGGGACCCCAAGGGATGCAGAGGTACCAGCGGGAAGGTGCTAACTCCCTTTAGCTTAAAGGAGCAAGGGCAGAGAATCATGCTATGGAGCTTGGTGAGAGCTGTGACCATGGAAGAGGGTCTCCACTGAGGTGCTGCACCTGTGGGCAGAGACCTACACCCTGTGACCCCAGCGCTGAGCAGGAATCAGTGAGGCCAAGGCCGAGAAGGATGTGTCTCTTCCTTTCCTCCTCATCCTGCCCACAGGAAACCAGAGGTGAGAGAGCTGGACTGATGCAATCATTCTTAGAGGCCAGCCCCCCAGGTCCAGAGCAGGGTGGAGAAGGGGCAGGGTGTGTATCTGCAGGGTCCCAATCTACCCCCATGGAGACAACCTCCCTCATGACAAAATAAACCAAATAATAAAATCAAATAAATCAAATGAAATTCCATGTTCTCCTATCGGATTGGCAGGGATGAAAATGAAAAGAAATTGTGTGGGGGAGGGTGAGTGGAGAAAGAGCCTCCCTTGCACATTGTTGGTGGGAGGGTAACTTGGAACAGCCTCTAGAGAGGGCAATTTGACAGCATCTACCAAAATCACAAGTGCATATGCCCTTTGATGGAGAAATCCCTCTTCTAGGAATCCATCCATAGATATATTCAAACACGCACACAATGCTGTGTACATACTCATTACCATAGTGTTTGCAATAGCAGAACGTTGGCAAAAAAACTAAATGCTCATCAGTAGAAGACTGGTCCAATAAATTGTGGTCCAACCACACCATGGAATACTATGCAGCCGTGAAAAAGAATAAGTAGGCTCTTTCTGTAATAATTTATTGTTAAGTGTAAAAAGCAAGATGTTATCATTTGTACTAAAGGGCAGGGGGAGATGGAGATAGAGCTACATGATCTCTTTTGGACCATGGATATGCAAGAAATTAAGGACATGGGTTTGGTCTTGTGGGTGGTCGGGGGTGGGTGCAGCAGGGAGGTTTTCACTGCGAGACATTTGGGATTTTGTGCAATAAGAATAGGTTTACCTATTCAAAAAAAGAATGAAGTCGATATTTTTTACAAACCCTATTTAAAAGCTCAGACTTGATCACCACAGTGGAAAATTATCTTAAAAACTGGGTGTGCAAAGTAAAGGAGCCCAGGGTGCTAGGCTTCCAGACTCCCGAGGCATCTGCTGTAGCTTTCAAGAGAGATGCTGCTCCTCATGTAAGCTCCCACCTGAGGCCCTGCCCAGGGCGTCAGGGTCTATGAATCAGTGAAATAATGGAAAAGGCCAGATCACTATCCCCTAGCAGCTTTCTGGCTTAAAGCAGAATAGAAACAGCTGACTACTCCCCAGCCCACCCCAATGACACCCCGAGGATGTGCGCCATTGGTAAGGGGAGGTGGCCAAGGGGGGAAGAGACTCCAGGGGCTCCTGTTGGGACTGGACTCCTGTCCTGTGTCCCCTTCATGCTCATCTGCCTCACCCTCTCCACCGAGTGGCAGCCTCTGACCTATTTGATTCTGACATGTCCCAAGAGCAGCTACTTACATTGCAAGAGCTTCCATCTCTCTGCTCTGTTGACCTGCAGGCTGCAATCTCCTTATCTCTGGATGAGGAAGGAGTGATAATACATGTCGTCGTGGTAGCAAACGTGAGAATACTTGTCTTTTGCTTATTTCATATCCACTTTTAACACATTCCTCCAGCTCCTGCCTCCCTACACCCGTGTCCTCTTGCCGGGAGCTCTCCCACTCTTGCTGGAGAACAGAAGCCAGCACACCCTAGGGCCAACACCAGTGCAACACGATGGGCAAGAGGGAATAAGCAAAAATGGGGTGCTTTCCTGCTTTCTCCGCTCCGGCCACACTGGCCTCCTTGCTGTCCTGTGATCCCACAGAGCATACTTCCGCTGTGGGGCTTTGGTCCTGGTCATTGTCTCTGCTTGGGACATTCTTCCCTTGGAGAATACGCTACCTTTCCCCGCCTCCCTCGAGTTTCTGCTTAAATCATCCTCTCAGAGACGGCTTTCCTGATCACGCTAGAATGGCAACCCCCATCCCTGTCCCACGCTGGCTTTACGTTTCTCCAAACATCTGATCACCGTCTAACATGGAATATAGTTTACTTATTTATTTGATAAATTGTACATTATCTAGAAGGTAAATCACATAACTGCAGGGATTTCTTTTCTTTCTTTTTTTTTTTTTCCGTTTTGTTTGCTAATGAGCCCTCGGCCCCTCTGAGTGCCTGGCACATTTCAATATTCAGTATTTACTGAATGACTAAATCGATGAATTGTAGCCCTTGATCTATTTTTTGTCTGTTTATGTCTGTTTCTCACCCACTAGACTGAGAGCTCCTTCTGCTGTTATCACCCCAGCACCTGCCACCATGCCTGCCGGTGCTCAGGAAATGTGTGTTTGAATGAATGAATCAGTGATGGGCTCTTTATTCCGCCACCTCAATCCTAGGTGATTTTTGTTCTGAGGGTACAGGACTGACATCAGCCACACTCAAACACAGCAAAGCTGACACTTCCTCTTTTTCTCCTACTTTTAGTTTGTCAGGCACATTTTGGTTCAAGCTGTGTGGGGGAGATGATGAACACAGTTCTAGGAGTGGGGAGTTGTGGGCAGCGCCTGGATGAAGGAATAGGATCTGGAAAGCTGACCTCAGGGACCTATCTCTTTGCTTTCGAAGTGTGAAGTTCAGTTTTCCTTTGAGACAAGCAGTTGCTATGATGGATCTTGTTCATGTGAGAAAGAGAAGCCCCCATTTGTTGATTGTGGACCTTTGGTCCGGAACAGCATGAGACACTTACATACATTGATTTAAACTTCATGGCAACCCCATGAGATGGGGATTTCTTTTTTGTACTCTGTTTACAGAAAAGGTAACTGAGCATTAGAGAGATAGAGTTAACTTGTTCAAGGCCCTAGAACTAGACAAAGGGGGAACTGGGATTTAAATCCAAGCTTGATAATCTCTAAATCTTCTGCTTCATCTAAAATGCCTCTCTGCCATCATCCTGCCAAGAGTAACGCATTGAGTGGGTTTGTCGTAAAGTGATAGTCTAGTGACAGCTAGTTGCTGTAACGTACAACCTCCCAGACTTCAATGATGCAACAACTGTTTATTTCTTATTCATGACACAGTCCCCAAAAGGCCTGCTCTCTGTGTATGTGTGGTGGAGGGCGGGGGGGCGGGTGGTGGTGGTGGTGTATGCCTGCACTCTGTTCCATATGGTCATTCAGGGATTCAGGCTCCTTCCATCTAATGGTTCCTCATCCCTTAGGGAGTCCTCTTCCACTGGATTCTTTTCATGTATCCAGCAGGTGGGGGGGACCAAGAATCAGCAGAGCTGATAGCACGTGGCAGGGTTTTACGAGCCAGGCCTGGCAGTGGTGTACCTCCCTTCTGATCACCTTCCTTTGGTCAGCACTCATCCCATAGAGGCAGCTAACTGCAAAGGAGACTGGGGAATGCAGTCTGTGTGCCCAGGGGGAAAAAAATGTGGGATTTGATGAACACGAAATAACTTCTGCCACAGGAGAGAATGTAGGGAGTGTTCCAGAACTGAGTTATATAGCCAGGTTTTAGTTTCCATGTTATTAAAAGTAAAGGCAGAGGTATAAGTCAGCCAGAGTAGCAGGTAATTAAACAACCATTTGCACAGTAGAATCTCACCTGATCAGAATTCTCTGTTAATGTGCTATGTTAGTTAACATGATATTTTAGTTAAATGAGGGCTGGCCAAAACATCTTTTGGTTTCAAATATTATTGCTGAAAATCTTTCCAAGATGTGGTGTTTCACGTTCCTGCCTCAGGAAGTTCAGTGTGGTAAATTCAGCGAATATTTTCTCAGTGAGTGAGGCTCTCCCAGGGCTGCTGGGTTGCCATTCTGAATAAACATCAGTTTTCATGATATACTAGCTTGGGTGTGAAAGGGAGAGCTGACCTGAATCGGCAGCAATCGGAAAATGTCTTCTTTGATTTGATTGCTTTTTTTCATTTTTCTGGTTACAAAAATCATTCACAGTCATTGCAGAAATGCTGGAAAATATAGAAAAGTAGAAATTACAAAACAAAGTAACTTCTAACTTTCACAGGCTAGAAATAGCCACTGTTAACATTTTAATTATATTCGTTTCATTTTTCTCCCTCCCTTTCTTTCTCCTTCTGTCCCTCTTGTATATGTACATAATTGAGTTAACAGTATAAATGTAGTTTCATATCTTGCAATTTGTCTTATTATTAATTATATGATAATTTTACTGTACCATTAATACGGCTTTGGAAATATCATTTTATACTCAATAATTATAACATTCCACTATGGACAACCATGATAGTCCCAGAGCTTTCTCTGCAGTTAAACTAGCCTTTTTTTCATTAAATATTACAAATAACACAGCAATAAATACATCTGTACATAAATCTGTATTTGATTGTCCGACTTTTTTTTAGGATAAATTTCTAGAAGTGGCATTACCAGGCCAGCGGGCATAAATATTTTATGCTTGGTACCCTGACAAACGTGGAAGTTATTTTAATTTTTATTCATTTGCCAAGTGAAAAAGTGGGTTTTATCGATTTTAATTTACATTTTTTCATTACCAAAATGACTTTTTATGTTTATTAGCCATTTGCATTCTCTGTACCTAATCTACTCCTGTCCTTTGACTATATTTTCTATTAACTCTTGATATTTTTTACTGATTTTTTATGACCTGTTTATTCATTAAGGATAATATCTTTGTCATTCTTATGGAAACTATTTTCCCATTTGTTTTAAAATTACTGTTATCAGCTTATTAATTTGTCATTTATCTATTTTTCCTCTCCAACGAAGAGCGAAGGGACAAGTTTCTGGTTAATTAAGAATTCTAATTAGTTGACCTCTGGTTGATTAAACAATCAAGATTTGGGGGTGGGGTTAACTTGGGGACTTGTTGCAAAGTTGTATTACATTTGCAAATGAAATAATGAAGCTGAAAGGGAATTCGATCTGGTTTCCTTTCCCCTATCCTGTTCCATGGCCATTGATAGCTCCCTTCATACCGTGGGCAGAGTTGTTTCTTCGGACTGAAGATAAGGTAAATAGAACGCATTGAGATCTCAGCAGAGCTATAATTAACCCTTTTTGATGATGTCAGTAAAAAATCACCAGGAATTTCTGGGAAAGCTAGTAGAGCTTAAATAGATATACAGCCCCCCTCAAAAACAAAACAAAACAAACAAACAAAACCCTTGTTAAGTAGAAACAGACATATTTATAAAACATCAGTCTCTTGACCTAAGTTCCTAAGGCCAATCCTCAGATAGGTTTTGCAGGCATAACTTTCAGATACATAGTTTTCAACTGAGAACTCCTAAAGACAATATAACATTACCCAGTGTGTAATAAAGTATATTAAATGGAACACTAGCTCCTTAGGCTATATTAATTAGGGGGTTCAAAAGTAAATCGTCCGCCTGCCGATGGAGGGGATGCGGGTTCGTGCCCCGGCCCCGGAGGATCCCACATGCCGCGGAGCGGCTGGGCCCGTGAGCCATGGCCACTGAGCCTGCACGTCCGGAGGCTGTGCTCTGCAACGGGAGAGGCCACAGCGGTGAGGGGCCCGCGTACCGCAAAAAACAAAACAAAAATAACAAAAATGGGCAGAAGACCTAAATAGCCATTTCTCCAAAGAAGATATACAGATTGCCAACAAACCCATGATAGGATGCTCCATATCACTAATCAGTAGAGATCCCACATTTATTTGACCATAGAGACCCCTTTTAAGGAATACCCTTTGATAATAGACTTAAGCAGAGCAGCCTTTGAAAAATTCTACCTTAACCCAAAACACTGATTCTATTTGTGTGCATCTCCTCCAATCAGCTGATGGCAGATATATTTGGTGGCATAAATAAATAATTAAGTAGATAAATTAAGTGCTCATTAGTTGTCAAAATGTTTTTCTACTTTTTATCCCATCTAATCCTCACAACAACTCTGTTAGATAGACATGATCATTAATGAGGCTATGGGGCTAGTGCATGAGGGGTCTAGGATTGAATCCTGATTTCACTATAACCTGTGTGACCATAAGCAGCTTACTTAACCTCCCTGTACCTCAGCTTCCCAAATTACATAGTTCAGATAATAAGAGCACCTCCCTCACAGAGCTACAATGAGTATTAAAGGAACTTACATTTGTAGCACACTTAGAACACTATATAGCATATCTTATGTACTCAATTCACTTTAGCTATTTTTATTCCCATATTACAGCTGGGTACACTGAGGCTCAGAGTGGTTAAGTAACCTGAATAATAACATAATGACAATAAAAGGAAAACGTTGGCTTTGAACACAGCTAGTCTGACTCTAGAATTTTTTTCTTAAATGTTATACTCATTATGCTCTGTTTCTGTGAAGAGCTTGGCATCTACATACATCTAACCGTATAGTCTGTATGAATGCTAACCGTGTCTTGTTCAGTGGCTTAGGGATGGACCAGCTACTCAACAAAATTCTTGCTTCCTCTTCTATAGAATAGAGTTCTTGGAAGTGAGGCAGCTGCCATGCCTGGAACTAAAAGTCTCAGAACTCCTTGCGACTGGCTGTGGTTATGTGACTAGTTCTCACCAATTGAGTGCATCACTTCTGAGAAGGGGTTTTAAATAAATGAGTGCCCTCTTCCTTCTCTCTTTCTGCGTTTAGCAAATGGATGCAGATTACTATGTGGCCCCGAGGGATGGTGGAATTTCAAGATGGAAGAAGCCTTGGTCTCTAAGTCACTACTTGGAGGAAAGACTCCCTCTGACCAGGTTCACTGGGCACTTGACTAATAGGTAAGCCCCAAATAAACAGCTATTGTGTTAAACCATTGAAATGCAGGGGCTTAATTGCTATAGCAGCTAGCATACACACATCCATTTACTCGTGCACAGTCAGTACAGACTTGAGTATTCTTTTCAAATCGTTTTCCATACTCCTCTGGGCAAACTCAGAGAGCCCCATCAGTTCTCCTGAAATTATATAGCCTAGTTGGATCATTTTGTAATAGTCCTGTGTCAGACCCAAAATGCAGAGGCTGACAGGGCTGAGCTTGGGGGTGGGCCTGGAGGGGCTGGCTAACAGATGACCTTGCCTTTGGGAAACCTCTGGACAGAAGAGAGAAAGCAGGGGAGGAGGAGGGCACCAGGCTAGCAGGCATTTGGAGATGCTTCGGCTGCCTTTTGATGGCATTGAGCACATTTTGCATTTGTCATCAAATGTTTACTACCAAAGTAATAAAGAGTGTTAATAAGGAAAGGGACACCAAACAGCCCAGCATAAAAGCCAACGGTGGCCATAAAGCTGCATTTGCCATTTATGGTGTTTCCATAGTTGGAAGAAACACTTTTCCTGTACAAAAGATATAACTATATATCTTCTGATTTTATGGGCTGCAGATTACGCTAATTATCATAAAAAATTACTACCGCTAATAAAAATTCTGTTATAAGTTACTTACGGTAATCTCCAGGGTACTACACGTAGCCAAGAAAAGGTTGTAATTACATTGCACTGCAGGGAGAGTTTGTTTCTAAAACATCCCGAAACACTAGCTGTGTCTTTTAACACCTTACCAGCGTGCCAATCCCTTTGCTTCTTTTCTCACCTCCTCCCCAGTTTTTGGTCAAAGGTCTCCTTGTTGTTTTCATTTTGCAGGATGTGGTTTGAACCTAGAATAATGACCCATCTTGGACGCAAATGACGCAAATGAACTTTCAGAGTTACAAATGTCTGGGTGGATCTGTCCTCCCCTGGGGCCTCCAGCATGTCAATGAAAGGATGTAATAGAAGGGAAGACTTGACAATCCCCGCCCAAAGGGAAACATGCTTAGCAAAATTGGTGGAAGCTACTGGGTGTTCATGCGAAACACAATGCTTAGCTTTTTGTTTGACAAGACAACAATTGGTATTTTCCCTTTTATAACTACTATTTTTTTTGGAATTGTCAGCCAGTGAGGGTCGATGACTCTTCAATGACCTTAAAAACTCTTGCCAATGATACCAATTCTAACTGGTCATTTCACTACCCACCCCCTCCTTAATTCCTCTGCCTTTGAATTAAATATCAAAATAAGACGCCCTTTCGCCCTCCTGGAATGACGAGGCAGTAAATAACCTCAAAGTCCAAGGAGTTAAGCTAAAGTTGGCCCCGTGGCCATCCTCCCAAACAGGGCTTCAATTGCTTCGGCGAAGGGTGAATCGACGTTGTAATGAATGGGCCTAGAAAATGAAATAGCCTATTTTGAGTTGCTTTAAAATAAGCAACTTATTTTGGCAATGACTTGTGGCACATTAATTGCTATCAGTAAGGGGAAAAATATGTCTTGGAGCGCTCCTGGCGCATTTCTAAGAGACACTTTGGAGCTGGGTTGGCTACACGGAAGGCTCTGAGTGAGGATTCCTGTGGTCAGCTAGGCCGTCGGGGTGGGTGCAGAGGGCTTCTTCGTCAGGGTGCTCCAAATAGCCTTTCACAAGCTCCTTTCAGGAGCTTGACCTCCTGATGGGGAGTGGTGTGGGCCAGTGGGTAAAAATCATTACACATTGAGATTTCATCCCAGATTAATTTGTTTGGATTTTAATAAATGGGAAAAGGAGACTGATGGAGAGTTTGCCCTTTTCCTTGCTTCTTCTGACCATCTTGGGCTTGTCTCTAATTGGAGAAAAAGGAGATTTGTTTAGCAGAAAACCGTGTAGGGTCTTTCTGCTCCACGAGAACACAGATCTCATGAGGACAGGGATTTTGTATTGTTCCTTAATGCATCTTGAATAAGCAGAATAGCACTGAGACGAGGTGTGTGTTTAATCCAAACTGTCAAAGGAATGAATCAGTGAAGACCTTGCCAGGAAAACCTGAAAATAGAAATAGACAGAGATAACTGGGTATCCTCTCTAGCACCCTCTTTCAGGTTATTTGATTCTATAGAGTCGTACACTTTCATTTCTTCCAGCTAGTTTACATACCAGCTTTATTCGCAGATTCAGGGTCCTGGAGGGGCAGACGTAGCTGCTTGAGCTTTGATGGCCAAGCCTCATAGGAATGGAGCCAAAGGAAAATTCTCTTTGCCCGTGAAGATGGATATTCAGTTCCAGCCGGTCTTGGAAGAGGGGTTCGACAGCCCCACCCCTCTGACAGCTAGCCCAACTCATGGAAAAGGAATGTCCTTTGGCATCGGCAACACTTGGATCTGAATTTCTTCCTTGCCATTTACTGTCTCTGTGACCTTGGCTGAGTTACTCAGCTTCTTTGAGGGTCAGATTCCTCATCTCTAAAATAGGATGAATATACCTACTTCCTAGCACAGTGTCAAACAGAATGAAATCCCTAATAAACCTTGCCTTTCCTTCTCTGTTAAAAAACACTCCACTCACTCCCTGCCATCATTCTGCCTCACCCCAGCCCAGGTTCATGACCATCCCAAGCCACACTTTGCTGTTCAGTTAACTTTCTATGTTTCGGGTACCTCATTTACAAATTGTATTTCTGCTTTCAGAGCTCGGTGTGGCCAGGACAAGTGCAGTGTAGACGCTGAAGGGAGGCAAAATGAACAACGTCCCTGCACACGTGTTACGTGACAACATGGAGGTTAACAGAATGCGTCCAAAGTCAGAAACACTGGGTTCTTATCCCAGGTGACCCTCCTTCGAGTTGAATGCCTTCAGCTAAGTGACATCATTTCTGAGAGTCCCAGTTTTGTCATCTGCAAAGTGGGGATTTCAGGGGAATCAACTTTCAACTTTCAAAAGTTATCCATGCAACATGACTGGCACTTAACAGCTGGGCAGTAGTGGCAGCTAAAAAGGAAAATGAACACGATAAAAAAAATTCTCTTTGGAATTTGGCAATGAGAGAGCACCAGTGCCATTTCTTCATCTCTCGTCCTCCACTCCTCATTTTTTCTTGGAAGTTAAAGAAGTAAGATGTCAGCCTGGCAAAGTGAGTGCTCTCAGTAGCAGCATCTGGGTCCCTGCTGAGCTTCCCAGCATATATGTGGGGAGCTGTTTCAAGGCCTGTCAGGAAGTCAGGCTACTAATGAGGTGTGGGGTTCTGCGATGTCATTTCTGGCAGCTCAGCTTTGATTTGGAGTGAATTGAAAGCAATTCCATCACCTTAGTGTGAGCAAGCACCTGAACAAACCCCTTGTTTCAGTTAGCCATTGCTGTGTAACAAATCACCCCCAAACTCAGTGGTTCAAAACAACCTTTTATGGCTCGTGATTCTGTTGGTTGGCAATTTTGGCAGGTCTCCCCTCAGCAGGA
>NW_006786802.1:1508832-1509997 GCF_000442215.2 Lipotes vexillifer | reverse complement strand
GAATGAATGGCTCATTTCTGCTCCTCATGGAGTTGGCTGGTTTGGCTTGACTGGGGCTGGAGATTCCAAGATGGCCTCATTCACAGGACATTGTGCCATCTGTCACATAGGGCACCTTGGTTCTCTTCCATGTGACTTCTTTCTCCATGTGGTCTCCCAACATTCAATAACCTAGACTGGGCCTCCTCCCACGGTGGCAAGAGATCTCCTTCTGGAAGTTTATCAGAAGGTGTCAGGGTTCTGGAGGTCTGACCTCAGAAGTGGGACATCACTTCTGCCACATTCTGGTGGTCAAAGGAACTTGCAGGGCCACCCAGATGCAAGACGAGGCGAAATAGGCTCCATCTCTTGATGGGAGAGGCTGCTCACACAATATAAAAGGGCATGAAGATGAGAGGGATTTCTGCAGCCATCTCTGAAACCATCTACCACAATCCTCCTTGTAGTCACAACAATCACATCCCTCCCACATGCAAAATACACTCCCTTCTCCTGCACAAATCACATACCATTACAACATTAGTTAGAAATTTCAAGATGTAGTCATTGAAATCAGGTCCAGATGCACATAAAACTCTTTACATGAAGTTCCTGAGAGAGCCATAAAGTAAAAGGACTAGTTATCTGCACTCCTGCACCCAACGTACAATGGTGAAACAGGGATAGAATAACTGCAATAGATACGCCCTTTCAAAAAGAAGAATGGGAAACGCATAGCACTTTTTGGTCCATAGCAATTCTGAAATCTAAACTGGGCATACGTTGCTAGGGCCCTGTGCTCTGGGGAGATGGGGTCATGAAATATTAGTTGACCATGACCCAGTTCTTCTTCCCAGAAGAGTGCCCCTGATTCAGTTTTCTTCCCAGCTTTTTTTCTTAGCTCTCTGGGCTCTTAGCTTTGTCCTTTGAGAGATTCTTCCATTTTCTTAAGAAATGGTTCACATTTGCAGCTGAGTATACCTTACAGAATATTGGAGGCCCCGAGGCCCTCTTTTCATTTTAAATGGCCCAAGTGCCTTTTGATGCAGGCCAGTGTGCTTTCACCAATACAATTCTCTTTAAAAATTTTGTTGGTTTTTTTTTTTTATCATTAAGATTCCAAAAAAGAGTCACCTAAAACAACAACAGCTTTTTATCTTGCTGGATTCCGCTGGGTAGCTCATTC
>NW_006786802.1:1494929-1508663 GCF_000442215.2 Lipotes vexillifer | reverse complement strand
CCTGCTCACATGGTGTCATCTGGGGCAGCTCAGGCAGAGCACGAGGATCTAGCCTCAGGGAAGTCAAACTGGCTCTGTTCCAAGAGAGCAGAGGTGGGCAATCCTAGGCGTGTTAAGACGGAAGCTCAGACTGGCACAGCATCTCCGCTGCTGCATTCCCTTGGTGGGGGAGGTGAAGTGTGTATTTGAACTTCCCCTCTCCCCCATTGCCATCGCCTTCTGTCTCCCTTCCATATCCCTCTGACCGCTACTGGTCAGGATACCTCAGTTCAAAGCAGCTAGAGGGTAGTTCAGGGTTTCTTAACCACCGCGCTACTGACATTTTAAGCTGGGTAATTGTCGTGGAGGCTGTCCTATGCATTGGAAGATGTTTATCACCATCCCTAGTACCTACCCACTAGAAGCCAGTAGCATCTCCCCTCCCAGTTGTGACAAACAAACAAAAATGTCTCCAAATGTAGTCAGGTGTCCCCTAGCCAGCAAAATTGCCCCTGGTTGCAATCCACTGTGGCAGTGGAAGGACCACTGGGCTTCATGATTTTAGACAGGTCTGGAGCCTCACCTTGCCAGGTATTAGCTGTGTGATCCCACAATATGTTTAATCAGCCCCCGTGATCTGCTCTGTAAAGTAGGGGAAACTATCAATTGTCCTCCTCCATGAATAAAATTTTGTGAGAACAGAAGGAGATTTTGACTCTGTAGAGCCTGTGTAACTATCCTGTTAGGATTTAGAGGCCTGCTTAGTATGATCTTGCCTGGGCACTGCTCCATTGCACAAAGCCTTTCCTTCAGATCGAAATTATTCAGGGGCTCTGACAGCTATCCATGGTCACTATTAATATTTACCATCATAGCTATTATAGCTATTGTTTACCAGATGCTTCAAGCACGCCTGACAGAACACTGCAATTTATACTCACTATCTCAGTACTGCTCACCGCAGCCCCGCAGAGGTAGGGATTCTTGGCCCTGTTTTATGGAGACGAAATGGAGCTACAGAAGGCGAAGAGACCTGCCCCAAGCTAGGAGGTGGCAGAGCAGACCAGATACGTTACCCCTCCCAGGTGGCATCTGTGTCTGACTAGGCAGAGGGTCAAGAGAACAGAGCCACCTTGACAGCTGGGACAAGGACACAGAGGGTCTGTTGAGGGTTTGCGGAGGCCTGCTCAGCCCCCATCATGCAGGCAGCTGTTCCATAGCCTGGACCCACAGCCTAGTGATCATTGTACCGATGATAACTTCCTTTACTGAGCACCCACTATGTTAAGAGCCCTATGTGAACAATCTCATTTAACTCTCACAGACAGTCTAGGAGTTCAGGACTACTATTGTCCCATTTTACAGATGAGAACCCAGAAGCCCAAAGAAGGGAAACAACTGATCCATAGTCACACAATCAGGAAGTGGGGGAGCCAGGCTTCCCACACAGACCTGCGGCTCTCAGGTCTCTTCTCTGCATTTCACCCTCCAGTTGCTCTGTGCTACTCAGGGTCCCAGGCACCTTGGATGTGTACAGTCCTTCCCTGGCACCCACATGAGTTAATTCCAGGATGCTTCTTTGGGGCCTGCTCTGGCATCAACCTCGACAGGCAAGCCCTTCATTCCTTTCCTCCCAGCAGACAATGCTTTGGATTCTCCTGATGTTTTATTTCTTGCTCTGCAAGCTCCATTCTGGCCCAGGAGATGGCTGTCTGGCACATAAACTTGGTGTTGGGTAGAATCACGGTGCTCGTTCACTAAAAATTAATGGCAGCAGACGTTCACCCTACCCTGGCTGGCCTCGTCTCCTGTGCAGTCACTGCACAGCCCAGCCTACACCCTACCACCCAGCGAGGACTCACGCTGCCACCAAGAAAAAAAATAACTGCAAGACGCCCATTAGGAAGGAAGGAACTGAGGGGACTGAGTGGCCTGCTCAGGCGATGAATAGGTTTTCTCAGCACACAGATAAACAGTTTATACTTCTAAATCCTGTGTTTGATTTTCACATCTGCTTGCACTCTTGAGACTGGCACCGAAGGCAACCAACCTTGCCCTTCAGAGTGGCAGCTGGATGGAACCTGAAATCAAGCTTTTTCCCACCAGCCCCACCTCTCCACTGCCTGAGCTGCGGGGCTGCATTTTTGTGTTGTTGCTGTTGGAATGTGTTTTAACTCAGGGAAGGAAGGTTGTTGAAAAAGGGAGATTTCTATTTCTTGATTCAATAAATACCCATTGAGGGCCTACTACATGCCAAGTGGCTCCCCACTGCATTTATGTGATGACAGCAGTTTGGCGTGGTGGAAAGTCTGATTGGGCATGTACTATGGCAGCATAAGACAAAGGACAGCTGGGACAGGAGACAAGCCTGGTTAAGAAGCGCTGCTCTTCCAGATAATAGGTTCCCAAGTGGACCTCATGCTGCTGTTTATTTTTTAAAAAACTCATACCTTTTGAAGTATATAAAAGGAAAAGTTTTCAGATGATCAAATCTAGGAAGTGTATGGTGGGTTTCCATAAGGGTTTATGTGTGTGTGATCTTTGATTTTTTTGTACTTAGATTGTTTTGTACTTAGATTTTTTTTTATTATTATTAAGGCTTTACTTTTTTCAGAGGAAAAAATTCTCTTTTTCACAGCAAAACTGAGGAGAAGGTACAGAGATTTCCCATATATCCCCTGCCTCCACATGTGCATGGTCTTACCCATTATCAACCTTCCCCATCCGAGTGGGACATGTATTACAGCTGATGATGTTACATTGATTCATAATTGTCACCCAAAGTTCACAGTTTACATGAGGGTTTCCTTCTTGGGGTTATACATACATTCTATGATTTGGACAAATGTATAATGACATGTGGCCACCGTTACAGTATCACACAGAGTATTCTCCCTGCCCTAAATGTCCTCTGTGCTTTGCCTATTCATTCCTCCCTTCCCCCCAAACCCTGACAACCACTGGCCTTTTTAACTGTCTCCGTAGTTTTGCTTTTCCAGAATGGCATATAGTAGGAATCTCACAATATGTAGCCTTCTCAGATTGCTTTCTTTCACTTAGTAATACACATTTAAGATTCTTCCACAGCCCTTCATAGCTTGATAGCACATTTATTTTTAGAGCTATATAATATTCCGTTGTCTGGATGTACTACTGTTTTTTATCCATTCATCTACTAAAGGACATCTTGGTCGCTTCCAAGTTTTGACAGCTATGAATAAGGCTGCTGTAAACATCCATGTGTACGTTTTTGTGTGGACATAAGTTTTCAAGTCCATTGGGTAGATATCATGAAGCATGACTGCTAGATCATATGGTAAGAGTATATTTAGTTTGGCAAGAAACCACCATTATGTCGTATTTTCTTGCATTTGCACCTTTAAAATAATAAGGTGCTTTTATTTTTTTTTTTTATTTTTTTTTTTTTTTAACATCTTTATTGGGGTATAATTGCTTTACAATGGTGTGTTAGTTTCTGCTTTATAACAGAGTGAGTCACTTATACATATATATATGTTCCCATATCTCTTCCCTCTTTGTCTCCCTCCCTCCCACCCTCCCAAGGTGCTTTTATTTTGCACTCTAAGTGAAAAGTTGTTTATTACTTTATTTGGTAATACCTAATTAAAATTTTGAAAATAAAAAAAAAACCCACCAAATTGTTTTCCAAGTGGCTGTACCATTTTGCATTCCCACCAGCAATGACTGAGAGTCCCTGTTGCTTCAGATCCCCACTAGCATGTGGTGTTGTCAGTGTTCTGGATTTTGGCCATTCTCATAGGTATGTAGTGGTATCTCATTGTTGTTTTAATTTACATTTCCCTGATAATATAGGATATGGAACATCTTTTCATATGTTTATCTGCTGTCTGAATATCTTCTTTGCTGAGGTGTCTGTTAAGGTCTTTGGCCCATTTTTAAATCAGGTTGCTTGTTTCCATAAGGTTTTTAGTCTCAGAATTCGTTATTTGACCTTGGGCAAGGCATTGCTTATCAGCTTCCCCGTCTGTATAATGGGAGAAAGGCTATGTCAGTGTATTTGTTTGTTTTCCTTAAAATAGAACTCTTTTTTTTTTTTTCCAAGTGAAATTGTTTCTGGAAACCCAATATCTAAACAGAGTAAAAGGTGCAGCTCTGGGAGTGGATCTGGGGCCCCAGCACTTGAGGTCCTGCTCATTCTTAAGAATCTCTAGGGAAACATAGGACTCTATAGCATTGTGTGACATCCCTTGGAAGACATGATTTCCCAGCTTTCTTCCAGCTCCGATTAGGAGAAGTGCAAAGTAAAAGAGAAAATTTAGGCTTGAGACCGATTCTTTGTGCTTGTGGAACACGGTATAAAATCTATCCATTGCAATTTCCACTCCATTCAGAGTGACTTAGGTAAAAGGAGGAATTGACTGGTTCCCAGAATCCAAAGGAGCCCGTGAAGCCCAGCCAGACTGAACTACCAAACTGCAGGGGGAGCAGAAATATATCTGGGCCCCCAGGACTTTCTCATGCCTTTTTTTCCCTAGAATTCTGCTTCCCTTCTTTCTCTACATGCCTTCTACCCATGGTGGAAAATGGTCACTGACAGATTGGGGCTTTTGACTCCATCCCTGGAGACAGTTTGCCTCTCTTTCCTGCTTCCAACTTTAAGTCCCCAGCAGGGTCTCTGACTCATCTAGTTTCGGTCAGGTGCCTACTTCTGGACCAAGCAACTCTGACCAGTGGGGTAAAGTCATATACCACTCCCTGTGTGTTAATGGAAGTATTTCCCAGAGGAAGTGGAGGGGTCACTGGACACACAGAGCAAGTATGTGTCCATGGCCCTTGTCTGAGGCTTTGAAAAGCTGTGGCACACAGATTCTTAACCTTCGGTCTGCATGAAAATCCCCAGCGGGTGGTTAATACCAGGACTCTCAGGTCACAAGGGTTCTGCTTTCTAGGTCAGATGTAGGGTTCAGGAATCTTCATTACTAACAATCTAAGTACATTCAAATCTTATTGATCCTCAGACTACAGCTTGAGAAAGGTGGCAGTGGAGAAAGCTGAGCTTTTCTTGTGCTGAAAAGAAGGCATTTATGCTTCAGCTAATCCTCACCCTTCAGAAAACAGAAGTGAGGACAGGCGGAGCCAGTGTCCCGAGAGCCAGATCAGACACTTGTAGCTCTTGTGTCACCCGACATGTAGCTCATTTAAAAGAAAAAAAAAGCCACCAGAGTGGCTTTTTCTGGAATTTCTGGACGCTCCAGGAGACGCTGATGAAGACGTTGGCGACATCTAACGAGGAAAGAGGGGTCGAAACGGAGCCCTCAGCCTCCATGTGTGGCTCTCAAAAGTAGTATCCCCAAGGGCTGCCCTGGTGGCGCAGTGGTTGAGCGTCCGCCCGCCGACGCAGGGGACGCGGGTTCGTGCCCCAGTCCGGGAAGATATCCCACGTGCCGCGGAGCGGCTGGGCCCGTGAGCCGTGGCCGCTGAGCCTGCGCGTCCGGAGCCTGTGCTCCGCAACGGGGAGGGGCCACGGCAGTGAGAGGCCCGCGTACCGCAAAAAAAAAACACAAAAAACCAAAAAAACAGTAGTATCCCCAAATATAGCCCCATGAACCAAGGGCCCTGGCCCAAGTGTTTGGGGCTGAGAAGTCAAGGGGTGGACCATCTTCAGAAAGGGAGGTAAGCAGCCTGATGTGTGTCCAGTAGTCAGGGAGCAAAGATGAGTGCTTCAGTGACGAATGGTGATGGGGATTAATGAATGCTGGTAGAGCATTCACTCGCAGGAACGGCCTGGGATGGATTCATGAATTTTTTTGGTGGTTTATGAGGGGCTGAGAGATTTGGTACACAGATCTCTTACGGCTCAGTCCTAGAGATATTGAAGTTGATTTGCATGCACATCAGGGGTTAGTCAGGGACACAGAACCCACATCAGATAGTTCAGTCAGGGGAAATGCACAGTGAACCGAAGGAGCTGGATGAGCTGAAAGAGCAAACCTAGCTCTTAGCACCAGCAGGAAGCTGCTGTTCCCTCGGCCATCCAGAGGGAGCTGGGACCGGGAAGGATGTGGCTGCCCAGAAGGAACCAGAACCCGCAGAGCCAGAGTTGAGACCATGGAAGGAGAGCTGCCCCACAGGAGGTTGAGCCAGGCAGGAGATGGAGCCGCTGCCCGGAGGGATCACCCGAAGCAGAAAGGAAGGGCGAGATGCTCTGGTCAACAGTTTCTTGTCAGCGAGTACCATGTTTCAGGCCAAAGTCTGTGTTCAACAATGAAGCTGATTGGTCATGAGTGCGAACAGTGGCGTGACAAGGTCACGTGACTCATTCCTTGACGTTCATTTTGCCTAATCCCCAGCTACTTTAGCTGGGGTACAGACCTTCCTGGTTGTGCCATGATATTATTCTCCACAATTATCCTGCTCAGATACATATAAAGCCTGACTCTTGAACGTAAAAATCCTTCAATCATGGGAGGCCGCACAATGGTACCCATTCTCTTCCGAAAGGTCACGCATCTTTTCTCAGTAGGTTAACTTTTTATCTCTTAATGGTGTTAAGGAAAGGTCAAAGCATCCAACAGATGGAATGTGGAAAGCTTCTAGTGCAGGAGATCAATGTTTCCAACATCAATCTAACTCCAGAATGTTCTTAATGATCATGGGTGCAGTTCATGGGACACTGCAACTAAAATGATACACTAGCATGGTAGCAAAAAAAAAAAAAAATGTGTAGAGCAGGTGTTATATCTGCTTTGCAAAAGGCCCCTGGCTTTCCTCCTGAAAGCGCTGAGCTCCATGGGCAGTCTGTGCTTGTGGGATTAAAGATTATAAGGTTTGATGGCTCCTACTTGGAAGAGAGGCGTTCCCATGCTTCTCGTTATCAGTTGAACAGTGCTGTTTGTTGTAACCACCCCGGCGCACACAAGCTGAGGACAAATGGACAAATAAGGACAACTAGATTTTCAACGAGTGATTCTTGGGGGTCTTACAGGAAAGGGTGGGTGCTTAGATGCTCAGGAACTGAGGCATTCCGCTTGGGGAAGGAGGTAGGGTGACAGGCAGCGGTCCTCATCTGAGGTTGTTGATGCCCAGGCAGGGGAGGGTAGGCATGAGGGGGTTTGGCTGCCCAGAGGGGTGAGGGTGAGAGCCTTGGGGCTGCCATTTATTTATCCTATTATTTGCTTAATGCTTGTCTCCTTAACTGGACTATAAGTTCTATGTGGGCAGGAACTTAAATTATCTAATATTATAGGGCCAGACATGTGGAAGGAGCTTAATAAATTATTCTTGAATAAATAAATGTGTGAACAACTGAATAAAGATTCCAGTGCCAAAGCTTTATTTTCCCAGTCCCTGTTTAGCCTTCATCTAAGGTGGGACATTTAAGTGCACTGATGGGCTTTGGGCATGGTAGGAGGTCTTTCTCAATCCCAATCTCCCCATAATTCCATTCGAGTCCTGGGTTTTCATGCCTTGTGACTTCCAGACTAATCTATAAGCTCCCCGTGGCCTCCTAACACCTCTTGTTTACCAAGCTGGCACAACACTGGGACCTGGGGAAGATGTTAGTCAAGAGAGGCCAGGACCAGTGGAAATGTGACCTCCCATCCCTGATACTGGGTGCCCAGCCCACTGGGTCCAGTGACACCACGGGGTGGCCAGGGCTGCCAATCCTCTCATGGGGTGATGAAATGATCTCTCTTCCAGAAACAGGATGGCTGGCTCCTGGGTCCTAAAACAGACCCAAGGGGGCCCAAAGCAGAGGCCTGGGATCTGTGCTGAGGGTAAGAATGAGGCTTATTTCCATAACTTCAGGAACAGGAGGCTCAGAAAATGACCGAAGATGAGACGTTAGGAAACAGATGGATGCACAAGTTTCCACCGGTAGGAAATGTAGAGCGGCCGCCAGCTGCTCATTCCACACCTGGGTGGTTTCTCCGAGAGCTGGGCCCCAGTCAGCCCAGGGGCCCCTCAGAGCAGCAGCGGGAGGGGGCACGCAGGGAGGCAGGACCCCCATGACTACAGACCTCCTTCTCCCAACCACAGTGTGAGTACCTCGAAAACTGGGGCTTTGTGTCCCCAGCCAGCGACTGACACGGAGTTCCTTCTATGTAAATGTTGAATGAATGAATGGACCTCACAGGCCTTTCCTCCTGCTTCCAGGATCTAAGACAGAAGTACTCACATCGGTACGTGTCTTCCAATGCTGGCTTCCTGGCTTCCAAGAGGTTAACACTTTTCCTAGTGGGGTTTGGTCAACCACACCTCTTTCCTCCCACCCCTTTGCTCTGCCGGTGAAGGGGTCTGTGAGCTGTCTGCTCAGGAAGCTGAAGCCCTCGGCCTGATTCTACCCTCACTGACCGTGGGATATGGGTCAAGTGATTGAACTTCACTGAGTCTCAGTTTTCTCATCTGTAAAGTGGGATAATCATAACACTCACCTTGTGCTATTGCTGTGAGGATTCAATGAACCATTTTAAGGGAAAGGATTTTTGTTACCATTTCCACCATCACCACCTGTGGGTATAGAGATGGGACAGACAATCAGCTGAAACTGTCAGGATGCTGAGAGAAGGGCAAGGGTGAGAGATGTGGGGTTTGGGGTTTGGTTTTTGCACCCAGGATGCAAAAGCTCATAGAATCAATCTATTCTGTGCAAATAGAGATGACACATTCCTTCCCAAGGGCTGCTTCTTGGGCTCCTGGGAAGTCAGTGGTGACAAAGTGCAGCCAGGGCAGGAGCGCAAGTCCCCAGGACCACCCCCCGCTGCCAGCGCTCTGCCCTGGTGGGGGGCATGGGCCAGGCTGCAGTCCTGGTCCTGGGAGGACCCAGAGTGAGACCGACTCGTCTTTTCCAGTACCCACTAGCATACTGACGAACTGCTTATCCTCTCAGAAAGCAGCTGTCTTCTAGGAGAGCCGCACAGAGTAACCTGGGAATGACAGCATTTCCTCAAGTCCTTTGCTACTTACCTCTTAAAAAAGGAATGTCCTCTCCTAGCTGAGAGGACATTTGCTTTGCAGACTTCCAGCTCAGGTTGGCTGGCTTCTCCAAACATCAGTCCTTCACCGGGTCCAAAAAGCAAACTGTCTCAACTCTTGACATTTAACCAAGGAAATCCATGAAGCTGGCTGCGGGTGCTTCAGAAATGACTTCCGGAGAGTTATTCTTTGCAGAATGACTAGGAAATGCTTTTCCGGGAAATCGTGGCATCTTCCTGGAAGAAGACCTGGATAGGAAATGCTGGCCTCTGGGACACAACCTTTTCTCCCCCTGTAATCACAGGGCTTCTTGGCCTAGGAACGGTTCCGTCTTCTGATTGGATTTCTTCTACCCTGCAGGGGACAGCATTGGGCAAAGAACTGTGGAATTCATGTGATAAAAGAAGAAACATTTGCTTCCAATTAGCCAAATTATTGTTTGCTAATTGCAGTACAAAAGGGGTATTTTTTTCTCTTTGGGTTGGTATAAGCATCCCTTCCCTTACATCTCTTTGATTGAGCAAAAACGCTTTTGGAGTGTTTACTTTAATCCATACATCATTTTCCTGATTAGTAGTTGTTCAGTAATGTCCCTGCTCACTGACGTAAGCTTTAACCAGAGGGTGGTTTGTCATCAAAGCTGCAGAAATTGGTATATGTTCTATAGTCACTGTTGGGTATCTCACGCTGGCTGGATTTTTAAAATATGGATATTAGTTTGGGGGACAAAAATGTGTCTACCATTATATTACAATGATATATGTTTTCTATTAAAGAGGAGTATTGTCTTAGGTCGGATTTCTGGAACTAGAGATGGAGATTTGCACGCAGGGCATGTTCTCAGAAACAATACTGTTAGGGAGTAAGGAGATCTTGGAGGCGTCGGGCAGTTGGGCAGATCTTGGAGAGCACATCTGATGTCGTGGGGAGCATTGTTGCTGGGATGACCCTTCAGAGATGTCCCAAATGGAGAAAAAGAGGCTCGACTTTTGTGCCCCAACAGTGCCCAGTCTTGTATCTGAGCCGCCAGGGAGGGAGGTGTAGCCTTGGGTGGACTAGTTCCCTCATCCCCGAGATGGGAGCCCCTGTGAGCGGCTAGCAGCCATCACTCCAGGGTGGGATGGGAATGAAGGGCGGGGAATGAGTGTCTCAGTCCTGAAGGGGCATCCAGGCAGCACACCCCAGCATCCACTACACCCGTATGTTACCGAGTCCAAGCTCCCTCTGCTCGCCGCACGACAGGCCAGTGAATCGGAGACGAGGTGTTGAGGCAAGGAAGGCGACTTTATTCGGAAAGCCGGCAGACGGAGAGGATGGCAGACTCCTGTCTCCAAGATACCATCTTAACGGGGTTTGGATGCCAGTTTCTTTTATAGCGCAGAGAGGCGGAGGAGATGGGCAAGTAAAGTAAAAAGGCCGTAAGTTTTGCAAATATCCCCTGGAATGGCCAGCCACAGGGGATGTATTAAATTTCTTCTCTCCTGCAGCCAGCCACAGGTGGGCGGGGTCAGATGGTCTCCCTGCGAGCTGATTGGAGGCACTTTAGTTTAACATTCAGGCAGAGGGGAAGGGTTCCCTGAGGCAGGCCGTTATGTACTATTATAATGACAACAAAAGCAACGAAAAGCAAAGGTTGAAGTCAAAGAAACAGATCCAACATGGAGTCCGATTTAGCTCTTCCCTGTTAGCACATACACACAAACATATTTTAAATGGAGATTGACGCATGTTATTTCTGAAGACGCATCTGAAAAGCCAATGGAGACCCGTCTCAGCTTTAGCTGCTTGGATGCTGTAGTCCTCAAACTCCTAAAAGGGAGCTCTGCAAAGCCTATGGTAGCTTTGTTTATTCTGGGCAGATGCAAAGAAGTTACCTCTGAAATTCTGCCAGCGATCAAAGGAACTGGTGGTGTAGAACAGTTCCACGGGCCATCTCCTGCCTGCGTACCATCTATCATCACAACCCTCAACCTCTTTTCTGAGTGATGATTGCACCCTAAACACATAAAATTAATCACCACTCGAGGCCAGCCAGGTGTCTTGCCTCCAGAAATTGTCTCACTGCAGCGAAAGAACAGCTCGGATCTGATCATGTCTCATAATTTCATATAAAGAGCACTGTGGAGTCAGATGGGAGCCCCTGACATGTTTGCCAAGTTCCAGGAAGCAAAGAGCCAGCTCTGGCTTCATGGAAAGATCAGGAGGCAGTTGTTTCAGGGAAAAGCCCTGTTTCAGGTAAAGGAGGCACCCCTTGACTCAAAGCAGGTGCTAATTAAATCACCGGCATCCAACAAAGGAGAACGCTTGTAGGGCAGAATCAGGTGCCCATACAGAACAGCTCTGTTCCTTCTAGAAACTTTATGATGGCTTCGCAGAAGTCCAGCGCAGGCTGGGGAGAAACCCTCCAATTCCACACTTAGCCGCAGATTATTATGTGATCCAAAAAGCTGATTTTGAAATTCCATATGACAAGCCTTGCTTAACTTAACGGTAGCTGATAGCGGCCGTCTCTTGTCCCCTGTATGTATATTTTATTTTAACTATGCGGCCCTCTGGCAACGTCCTGTATGTTTCAATCAATCAGAAGCCCCATTTGCCAGCTCCGTGCAGAGTTCAGTGCTTCTGAGGATGTGGCAGAGAGAAAACAATCCGAGAGACAGATGTAGAAAATGATCGTCTTCATCTAATCACGTGGCATTTCCAATATCTAAATCCGGGAAGGTGGCACTTTCTTGCAATACATGGAAAAGCAAGATCCACAAAGACCAGGCAGGTTTTTAGCCAATGAGCTTGGCCTCCGTTTTAGATTAGCAGCAAATCCTTATAACTTGGCTCTAATTGAGAGCTTAGCTGTTGCTATTAAATTCCTTTTCAGAAACAATACGGCCTATGCAATTCCCCTTACTGAGAACATTCTCTCGTTCTATCGGAAATTATCCAAATGGAGAATTAAGGCAAACACTTTATAAAATAACACTCCCCCCGAGAAAGGTTGGCATGTTTGAATAAGAGAAGCCTCAGATAGAGTCTGTGAGTAAAATAAAGCCGTCCTTAAGCGTCTCCGAGCTTTGCCCTGCCTAAGTCTGCATTACCATCCCACTGCCCCCTTCTGCCTTGGAGCCCAATAAATATGTTCTCGTGCCACTTGATGCAGAAGAAAAGGAAACTGAGTTTCAATGAAGTGACCTGGGTGCCTCTTCAATCTCTATCATCTTGTCTGCTTAAAGTCCTTTGGAAAGATCCATTCCCACACAGACAGCCGGTGGGTCCTGGGAGAGCAGGTTTGGCTGCATCTCGACTTTGGTCCTTCTGATGCAGAATTCCCTCAGAGGGAGGGAACTTGTTTGTCCAGCCTCAGAGGCAACAGACACGCAGCTTCCTGGCTGGTGAGTATGCTAACAAGCAGACAGTACTCAGGATAAGCAGGCGTCCTCTAAATAAGCCAGTGTAGCGGGCCGTGGGATTCTTACAGCAAAGGCAAAAGAAGCCAACGGAGGGAGAGAGATGTGGTAGCATAACCGGAAGGGGGAAAAGTTCATATTACAGATACTCCTAGTTGAAAAGGTCCGACGAGTCGCCTTGTGGTCCTGAACCTGTACAGATGGCTCCGGATGACAGCTGCATAATAAATTGTGCTTGGTGAGGTCACCAGCCCAGATTTATTTGATTGTATATAAATGTGTGACGGTCGCTCTCTGCTACTGGCCTCGCTAAGGGCAGTGATGAGATATACTTAGCAGGAAAAAAATCCCGAAGCGAAATGAAATCCATCCTAAATTCAGTTTCATCCTAAATTCGCAAATCGACATTCAGGGCGGAGAATCCATATTAGTTTTCTCAGCACGCCACGATACAGTTTGTCATTCGACGACGATCTCGGGGCTTAAAGGAATCTACAGAGAAAGATTCGTGTTTGTTCTCAATTCAGGATTAGTGAGTGTGAACCCAAAGAGTCATTTCAGAGGGTTGATCCATCCACTACTGGAACCAAAGCTCACCAAAGAATGATAAATGCAACCCAATCGCAATTCTTCTCGGTCACGTCAAATTTTAATATGAATATTCTGCCAGTGTTCAATGAAGAGACATCAGATTGAAGAATGGTAGAATGCTGTATTCCTAGCAGTTCATTTTGTCCTAATTACGGAACTATATGGGATGTATTCTTTTAAATATCCTGAAAGGCTTCTTAAGAACACAGGGACGGCGAGCATGCTCATTTCAAACCTTAGTCATATTGTCGCTGAGGATGCTTTCTTGCTATTTTGTTTATTTTTTCCGCAAAAATATTGTTTCTCTATCTGCCTGTTAATAGTCTCACAGACAGGAAGCTCAATTCAGACGACTGGGTGTAGCAAGAATTAGCAAATACCAAAAAAACCCGGCTGATTGAATTATCCTACAGACTTCTTCCAATCTGTTTATATGCATCTTCTCACCGGGAAATTAATCTGTAGGAAGTCTGCCTTGTGTGTCTACCCAGCCCGCCGAGGCCAGGGTAAGTTTTGATTTGAGCCCTGGCTAAGAGGATCCCTGTGGCATTTTGAGTTGTCCATAGGACTCTTTCATCTTAAATGGAACACTTAAAATAATAGACAAACACAGTTAGGTTGGCATAATGAAAGTTGAGGACGTCAGGGAGATGACATAAAGTTTACGAAGCTATGCCCCATCATAAAAAGTTCACGCTCTTTTGCAATGAAGCATAGGAATATCAATTGACTGAAGTGACAGCTAGCTTTCAGAATATTCATGAAAAAAAGGAGCTTCAAAAAAAAAAAAAAAAAAAAAACAGCC
>NW_006786802.1:1453104-1490604 GCF_000442215.2 Lipotes vexillifer | reverse complement strand
TTCACAATGGTCAGTTGTTTTTAAATGGAATAAGCAAGTCAATTTATAATCCAATTAGCTGTTTGACATTTCAGTTGTTGCCATCCATCAAGGTACAGTTGGCCAAGCGAGTACATCTAGGGACACTGGCCACATAGAATGGTATGGAGCTGCCACTTTGGTGAGCACAGACTATGTGTAAGATACGCTGTGGGGTGCTTTACGTAGATTATATCTGTTATCCTCACTGCAACCGTCCAAGGTAGGTATTGTCATCCCCATTACACAGATCAGGAAACTGAGGTTCAGAAAGGTCAAGTGACTTGCCCAAAGTCACACAGCTATTACGTGGCAGAGACAGAATTCAAACCTAGATATTTTTGGCTCCAACGTTTGGGAAACTTTTGCTCTCTGTTCTTGGGGTCCCCACCATGCAGATTCTGAGTAGGTCAGTCAAGTTCATCCGTTCCCCTCAGGGCTGGTGCCCACATCGAAAGGATGGATGATTCATGGTCCCTTGACTTTGCTCACTGACCTCCTCTCAACCCCCAGCCACTCTCGGACTGAAATGAACATCTTCTCCACTACTGGCCTCTCAACGCATCCCATGTCCTGCCCCCAATCCATTAGTGAGATGGAACTTTCTATCTGCACGAGAAAGAAATCAGCCCGCAGGTTTGGAGGTCCCTGACTCTTAAAGTCAAAGCACTCCTAGCCAGGGGGCCTCAAGGCAAAAGTCAGTCCCTTCCTTTCATACCTTAAAGGAATTTGGGCTTCAAGTTTTCCGCTTTGTGTTTGAATCCTACAGGGAAGGTGAGTCGATGATCAGATGTTCTTTCTTCCTTAAAACAGGTGCTGTATGTAAGTCGGCTTTCTGGCTCCTTGCTCAAGGCAGGGCTGGGAAGCCCAGATTAAGCAGAGTGGAGGGAGTCCGGAGTGAAGTATCAGGGTTTCAAGGATGGATTTCGGTGTTTTCAAATTACTAGCTCGTAGTGTAGATTTAAAGCCTTAGCTGCAGTCTTTCTTCTTCTGTATCAAAACTCAAATGTTTATCCACAGTATGCTCAGGTCAGGCTGTTAAGAAAGCCTTGTTGTTGGTTGTCTGCAAACAATAAATCTGGGCATTTTTGACCTTCATTCCACAACTTGACTTCAATATCTGCTAATTCCTTTTTATACAACAAATTGCATCAATCACATTTGCATTTAACCGACTGCAGCTTAAATTGTTTTTGTTCTCTTTCATAAGTTCCTTCTCCAGATTAAATGCTGTCCCACCGAACGAACTGCTCTCGGCTGAAGTGGGAAAGCGTGATTTGATTAGTATAGATTCTGGAATTGGGTAAGTACTGTATCCGTGTCCTCTCTAGAAAAGAGGTGACGTGTCATGGGATATTAAGAATGACCATTTAATGTAAAAACTCAGAGAATACATGAGTTAAATGGAGAAAACGAGAGAAAGCTTTTAAGCGTTCTCCCAAGACAGATTGCAGAATAATATTATTGTACACGGAAGAGATGCTGAGGGGCACCATCTCAGGAGGCCATTACAGAAGTGGGGTTTTTAAAGTCATTATGGCAAAAAGCATCTCAGAGCTTCAGCAAGAGCGCAGCATCACATAATGAATTTTCAATAGAGAACTGGTGATTCAGTTAGATTACAATATGAACAGAAAACTTCCTGTCACATGATTTTAATCTGCCACTCTGATTAAATGGCTCAAGGAGGGATCCCCATTTCCGTTGTGAGCGATAGAAGTGAGTGGGAGGGCATGAGAGTCACCGGACAACGTTTTCAATTAGGTATCCTCTGATCCAAGGATTCAACAAACACCCCTTAACCCCAGCTCCATGATTCACCTGAAAGACACCTATTTCTAAGGGTCAGACATTGAACTTGAGGCGCTACATAAATCACCTCTCATTCCAGTGAAACCATCTTTACAAAGACAGCAGCCAGCCCCAAGGCCATAATTTACTAATTTGATTTTTTGAAATATTGCATTAAAATATTATTTATCTTGGGCTTCTCTGGTGGCGCAGTGGTTGAGAGTCTGCCTGCCGATGCGGGGGACGTGGGTTCGTGCCCCGGTCTGGAAAGAGCGGCTGGGCCCGTGAGCCATGGCCGCTGAGCCTGCGCGTCCGGAGCCTGTGCTCCGCAACGGGAGGGGCCACGGCAGTGAGAGGCCCGCGTACCGCAAAAAATAAACAAAATAAAATAAAATGAAATATTGTTTATCTTGATTAGACTGAGGTTTTGGGGCCCCGCCTTCAACTTTGCTCCCAACATGAATGTCTCGGTTGCCTCATCCTAGTTCAGGCCCTGCTGCCCATAAAACGGCTAAGTAGGCAATATTATCCACAGTTCACAGCCTAGGAAGCTGAGGTTCCAAGAGATTTCATAACTCAGGTTCATGGTTTGTAAACAGTGCAATTGAGATTCAAATCTAGCCAGTCTGACTCAAATTTCCAGAAACTTTCTACTTGACCATGCTGTGTGTGTGTGTGTGTGTGTGTGTGTGTGTGTGTGTGCGCGCGCACACGTGCGCGCGCGTGTGTGTACATAGTTAAATCTTTCTATCCAGAATCATCACCCCAATTATAGAGTTCTTTATAGAGTTCCAAAATGCTGTATGCCTTACCACCTAATCTGGGGACAAGGGAGCTATTTCACTTTTAAAAGCTATTTCATATTCACCAAGAGGAAATGTTCTATCTTGACCTCTAAGAACTGAGGTACCCATTTGTACTGGCATCCTGAAAAGTCCACCTTAAAAGGCATTCTCCCTGATTTAAAATACTGTTTCAGGAAGGTTCATGAAGGGACCAAAACTTGGCAGTGATGGTTGGCCCCCGGGATCAGTACTGTTTCACTAGGGGTCGAAGAGATGTGCTTTTCACTGTACACCCTGTTATGCTTTTCTGAAAAACTGAGACATAATCGAAATATAACGTTCTATTAGTTTCAGATGTATAACGCAATGATTCAATATATGTGCATATTATAAAATGATCATAAGAAGTCAACATCCATCACAGAATAGCTACAAAGTTATTTTTCTTGTGATGAGAACTTCTAAGATTCATTCCCTCAGCAGCTTTCAACTATCTAATACAGCCTTATTAACTATTGTCACCATGCTGTACATTACATCCTCGGGACTTATTTATCTTATAACTAGAGATTTCTACCTTTTGACCCCCTTTGACCCCCTTCACCCATTTCGCCCACTCCCCAAAGCCCCTCTGGCAACCACTAATCTGTTCTCTATCCATGAGTTTTGTGTTTGGGGTTTTTTTAGATTCCACATATAAGTGAGATCATGCAGTGTTTGTCTTTCTCTGTCTGACTTATTCCACTTAGCATAATGCACTCAAGGTCCATCCATGTTGTCACAAATGGCAGGATTTCCTTCTTTTTTGTGGCTGACCAACATTCCATTGCCCATTCATATCAATGGAGTAATATTCCTTTATGCATTCATCTATCCATGGACACTTAGGTTGTTTCCACCTCTTGGCTCCTGTAAATAATGCTGCATGAACATAGGGAGGGGGTGGGGCACAGATATCTTTTCGAGTTAGCGTAGTGGTTTCCTTTCAGTAAATACCTAGAAGTGGAATTGTACCCTGTTGTGCTTTAAAATTTTGTAGCGTGGGTATGAATTAAGTATTTAAATCAAGACAAAAGTTTGGGGAGAGTATGGATTAACAGGCCTTTCGTACCCTGTTTATATCTGACCTGGAGACCCCCCTCCCGGGAGAGCATCCCATACTCAGTGTTGGAGCCAGCAGTGTCGGCAAAAGCAAAACATGGGAGATACCAGCAAGAAAAGATAGCCAGTACCTTGTGCAGTATTATGCAGCTGTTACAATGAAGAACTAGACCCAGTGGTGTCGATGGCGGGGGGACCTATAAGACAAATTGTTCACTTTCAAAAGTCAAGAGTCATAATAGTGTGTGTTGTAGAATTATTTTTAAAAGGATAGATGTATGTGTATATATACTTTGCATGCTTATACATGCACAGAAGAGTTTTAGGCACCTATCTATGAAATTGATGAAACTGGTTATCATCAGAGAGAGGGACTGGGAATTTCAGATGGAAAAAAAATCCTTAATTGTCCTTTTATGCCCTTCTATATTTTCCAAATTTCTACTATGAGCAGGTGTCAATTTATTACGGATTTTTAAGTCTCTGGTGATTTTAATTTTCTTAATTACGCCTTTATGTGTCATCTAAATGTTTTTAAACGTATTTCATTTATCATCTGAAAATGGTGTTCAAAACTGTTATAGTCTGTAACACTTACTGAAGTACCTTGCACAGATTTTTTTTTTTAATTTATTTTTTGCGATACGCGGGCCTCTCACTGTTGTGGCCTCTCCAGTTGCGGAGCACAGGCTCCGGACGCGCAGGCTCAGCGGCCGTGGCTCACGGGCCAGCCGCTCTGCGGCACGTGGGATCCTCCCGGACCGGGGCACGAACCCCTGTTGTGGCCTCTCCCATTGCGGAGCACAGGCTCCGGATGCGCAGGCTCAGCGGCCATGGCTCACGGGGCCAGCCGCTCTGCGGCACGTGGGATCCTCCCGGACCGGGGCACGAACCCGTGTCCCCTGCATCGGCAGGCGGACTCTCAACCACTGCGCCACCAGGGAAGCCCAATTGCACAGATTTTTAAAAGAACGGCTTTATTCAGATATATTGCACATACCATAAAATTCACCCGTTTAAAGCATATTCACAGCGTTGTGCAATCATCATGGCAATCCAATTTTAGGACATTTTCATCACGCCCCAAAGAAATTTCATACTCATTAGTAGTCGCTCCCCACCCCCCAACCACCACCCACAGCTCTGGGCAACCACTGATCTACTCACTGTCTCTATAGATTTGCCTATTCTGGACATTGCAGAGAAATGGAATTACACAATACTTTATGTTTTGTGGTTGGCTGCTTCTATGTAACATGCTTTCAAGGTCCATGCATGTTGTGCATGTGTCCGTATGTCATTCCTTTTTTATGGCTGCATAATATTCCATCGTGTGGCTATTTAATCGGTTGGTAGACATTTGGCTTGTTTTCACGTTTTGGCTACTATGAATAATGCTGCGATGAACATTCACCTAAGAGTTTTTGGAGATGGAATTGCTAGGTTGTATGGTAACTCTAGGTTTGGCATTTTGAGGAGCCACCAAATTGTTTTGCAAAGCAGCTGCATCGTTTTACAGTCCAAATCCCACTCACTCCATATCCTTGCTGACACTTGGTCGTAACTTTTTAATAGAGATGTGTTTCTAAAAATGATATAATTACATCCTTACTGTGAAAAATTCTAAGCAAACCTTAATTCCACAGAACTGAGTGGGAAAATTCCCTCTTCACTATCCTCTCCATCCTGCTTTCCTCCCTAGAGGTAGGAGCAGTGTTTGGCAGCCAGTAATGGCTCCATACTCTTAGCCATCGTTTGTATGCATGCTTCCAGTAACTTTCTGCATTTTTCTTCAGATATATGTACAGATAAATATAGCTCTCCTGTTTTTACGTTAGTGTGAGAGTACTACACATACTATTTTATGGTTTTCCCTTGTCATTTTGTACTGGCTCTTGGAGTTGTCGTTGTTGATTTTCTGGCCACACGGTGTGGCATGTGGGATCCTTGTTCTCTGTCCAGGGATGAAACCCGTTCCCCCTGCCTTGGAAGCATGGAGTCTTATCCACTGGCCTGCCAGTGAAGTCCTCTTGGAGATCATTTAATACATAATTTTTTAAAAAATATTTATTTATTTGGCTGCATCAGGTCTTAATTGCCAGATGTGGGATCTTTCGTTGCAGTGTGCAGGCTCTTCAGTGCAGTGCTCAGGCTCTGTGTTGCAGTGCTCAGGCTTCTCTCTAGTTGTGGCCCATGGGCTCCAGAGTGTGTGGGCTCAGTAGCTGCCGCGTGTGGGCTTAGTTGCCCTGCGGCATGTGGGATCTTAGTTCCCCGACCAGGGATCGAACAGCGTCCCCTGCATTGGAAGGCGGATTCTTAACCACTGGACCACCAGAGAAGTCCCTAATACATAATAATTTTTTAATCACCTAGGTTTTTGTAAACGTCCCTTTACTCCTCTCCCAGAACATAGAGGCTAGATTTGTTCAACAGAGCCTGCCTGGCTTCCTTTATACCCTAGCAGGTTGCCAAGAGGCCTGTAACTTCCTTAATGGTCCTGTTCCTACCCCGGCTATGGTACAATGTTCTTAAAGGTTCCTGATGATTGTAGAGTTAAGTTTACTGAGAGTAAATTCTGAGTCTGCCATTTACAGGTTCCGTGGCTCTGAGTCTTTGTGCCTCAGTTTCCTCATTTATTAAAATGGTGATAAAAATAGCACCTCTAGGGCTTCCCTGGTGGCGCAGTGGTTGAGAGTCCGCCTGCCGATGCAGGGGACGCGGGTTCGTGCCCCGGTCCGGGAAGATCCCACATGCCGCCGAGCGGCTGGGCCCGTGAGCCATGGCCGCTGAGCCTGCGCGTCCGGAGCCTGTGCTCCGCAACGGGAGAGGCCACAACAGTGAGAGGCCCGCGTACCGCAAAAAAAAAAAAAAAAAAAATAGCACCTCTAGGGTGCTAGATTGAATCAGATAATAGAAGGAGAGTGTACAACCGTGTCTGGCACCCAGTAATGACTCCACACTGTCAGCCATATACACGGTCTAGAAGCACAGGCTGGCAGAGAAGCCAGCTTCCCTAGTGTAATTCCCTCTGCCGTTAGGCCATCTGGCCACTAAATCAGTTCCATGTGTGTTCATCAGGGGCTCCCAGCCCAGGGAATTAAGATCTGAGCCTTGGGGAGTTGGGTAGGGCCACACCCTTGAGCCTTACTCTTCTGATTGAAATAAAATTGCAAAATGAATGATAATCACAAGAGCAGATCATTATCCATCGTATGCAAGCTGGGCCATCACGAAGGATATTGATATAGCCACAAAAATGAGCCCAGGTCCAGAGGCCAATCTCCTGAAAGAAGCCAGTCTGGGGAAGAGTGCGAACTGCCATCACAATTGAAAACATCACCGCTCGCACTCGGATCCTACAAGTTCTGATGCTTTGCTGCAATCACTGCTCCAGAGCGAAGGAGAGGCTGATCTGTGAGCTCTCACTGGTGAAAAAAAGTGGCCAATTGGTTCTCTGTTGACACTTCTCATCCCTGGGATTTAACCGAACCCCACTTACTTTACTTTGGGCAGATCCATCTATGAATGGTGATTACTGGGCCCTGTAAAAGAGATCAATAAATATTTGTTGAATAGTGTAGAATCAACTGGACTTTTATTTACTCTTTAATTCCCAAAGCTAAGTGCTAGCCCCTCTGTAAACACTACTTTGATATGCTAAAGAGTCTGAAACAATAAGTCTGAAACTGGACACGTCAACATGGGAAGTTATGAATTTGCTGATCATTAATGAGTAGGAATTGGTTGACAGATATGAGTCATGACTATAGGGCTTGGTTGGAAAAAAGAAGCTGCATTCAGCTCTGGCTGACTGATTCCATCTTCTTCTGTGACTGATCTGAACGCGGGGTCCTGTGCATCTCTTAGAGAAGACTCTTCGACAGCCAGGGTACTGGGTTTCCCCTCCTGGCTCCTATTTTTTCAGGGAAGCTTTTGCTTAGTTTGCCAGTGCAAACCCTTTTGGGAGCCCATGAAAAGCTATAAGTTCACGTGATTTCTATACTCTTTCATCCCTATTTCAAAACAGAACTAAATTTTGTTTGTTTTTGCCTGAATTAAAATGTGCCCTAATTCACTTTGCTGGTTATCATACATTAAAAATCAAAAGCACTTTCCTGCTGTTTAAAAAAAAAGGCCAAGAGAAGAGAAGAAACTTAAGGGCAAGATCAAGTTCCGACTGTTATAGTTATTCATTTGCTGTAAGATAATCAGGCTATCAATTTCACAGAACCGTGAAAGCATACAGCTAAAGGAGGGGAGAAAGAAAGCTGCATTATATAAATTCCATCGTACCTCTTGAGCAGCCTATGGAAAGAGAAAGTAGCAATCCTCTGTCGATCAGGATAGGCTAGGTTATGAGGCAGTAACAAACAACCACAAAATCTCAGCAAAAAGTTGATTTCATACTAATGCTACATATCGAACTCATGTCAGCATGGGGCTCTGCCCATGGTTATCACTCACAGACCCACCGCAGTTGTGGGAAGAGAACATGGGAAGCAAGGATTGTACCCTGCTTCTGACATTTTTCTGCCAGAAGTCAACTTCTGCTCACATCTCACTGGCCAGAAAAAGCCACATGGCCAGCCTGACTTCAAAGGAGGCAAGGAAATACAGTCCTTTCTTGAATCAGGAAGGAGGATAGGTGGAAATATTTGTTGAACAGCAGAAATGACTATCACAGATCCCAAGTCTACAGAACTCAACACAAAAGAGTCTGGAAAACCACCACGTGAAGGGAAGCTGGCCTCCAGAAGGAAAGCTGATTGCGGGACACAGCCTCCCGAGCTTAACTCTTTGCGACTTCTTTCTTGCGCCAATCTCCTCTTCCCAGTGCTTTATTCTCTTACCCCCTCTATTTCCAAGGGTGCAGAGCACCCTTTTCAGCTTGGGGTGGGGAGGCGAGAGGGGATCTGACTCATGTCAACCTGAGTGTCTCCTACTGCAGAATGAGGAGTTTGAACACCCCAAGTCTCTTCATCTCCTCTGACCCCCTGGAGGTTAAAACCACAGACTTTGAATTATCTATCTGTGTAAGGATTGGTACTGAGAGTATGTAAAGTACTCCTCTGACTCAAAATCAAATGGACAAACAACGAAATACCTTAAGACAAAGATTTGAACAGATAGCTTACAAAGGAAAGGGAATTTGTGAATATGCCCATGAACACAGGAAGAAGCGCTCAACGTCATTAGTCATCAGGAAGATGCAAATGGAAAGCCACCTTGAGCTACCACTACACACCCATCAGAAGAGAACAGTTAAAACTTGAAAAACGACAACACTGAAAGTTGGCAAGGACGTGGAAAAACTGTAACTCACATACGTTGTTGATAGGAATGTAAAATGTTACAATCACTTTGGGGAAAGTGAAGTGGGTTTTTTATAGAACAGAACACTCAGCTATCCCATGGCCCAGCAACCCAGTCCTGGGTAGTTACACAAGAGAAATACAAGCATATTGATATTGTATGTCAACCAAAAGCTAAGTCCTTAACGATCATTTGTCTGTTAGAAACTGGCACAGCCATTTAATTCATAATCGTCCAAAATCTGGGAACAGTCTAGATGGTCATAAACAAGAGAATGGATAAACAAACTGAGGTGCAGTCATATGATGGAATTCAGCAATAAAAGGGATTTTGCTGGAATACGTGCAATGCCATGGATGCATCTCAAAAACATGACATATGGTGAAAAGCCTTACACCTACGTATACACATACGTTATGAGTCCATTTTTTAAAAAAGTTCCGGAACAGGCTAAATTTATTCATGATGGAAAACAAAATTGGAAGACTTAGCTGCTTCTGTGGTAGAGACTGGAAGACCCGGGAGGGAACTTTAGTGGGAGATGGTTATCTGGTCTCTTTTGATAGGGGGCGAGCGTTACAAAGGTACATACGCATTTGCAAAACTCATGGTACTGTTAAGGTTTACACAGTTCCTGGATGTAAATTGTACCTAAAAAACGCTGTGAACAATTTTTTTTTTTTTTTTTTTTTTTTTTTTTTTTTTTTTTTTTTTTTTTTTTTTTTTTTTTTTTTTTTTTTTTTTTTTTGCGATATGTGGGCCTCTCACTGTCGTGGCTTTCCCGTTGCCGGACGCGCAAGCTCAGCGGCCATGGCTCACGGGCCCAGCCGCTCCGCGGCATGTGGGATCCTCCCAGACCGGGGCACGAACCCGCGTCCCCTGCATCGGCAGGCGGACTCTCAACCACTGCGCCACCAGGGAGGCCCCGCTGTGAACAATTATTAAACCCTAGTGACTGATGTGAAGGCTGATACGCTTAGGGACAAAGTGTACTGATGTCTGCAATTTACTAAGAAATGAACACACACAAAAGTAAATTAAATGGATTGATGGTTGGATAGAGGATGGATATGTGATAAAGCAAGCACAGCAAAACAGTAACTGTACAATCTAGGTGGTGGGTATATGGATGTTCGCACATTATTTCTTCAGCCCTTTCGTATGGAAGAAAGAAAAGCCCACAGGTTCTGGAGCCCAGTCCTGCTGGGTCCTAGACCAAGGTCCTTCACTTTTCTTTCGGTGTGACCTTGGACAAGTTTCTTAAAATTTCTGGCCCCGGGTTTTCTCGAAAGCACCAACCTCCTAGGGAGATCCAGCTTGTAAAATACTCATTCCTTTATAAATGCCCAGGATATATCAGCTATTGTGATTTTAATTATTATTCCCCATGCCTGCTCTTTGTTCTTTGTCTGGTTTTCCGAGGATGAATCAGGAGCCTCTGTTCACTTAGCATGAAGCCTGGCACACAGTAGGTGTTCAGGAAGTGTGTGCAGAACAGAATAGATGGGGCTGCCCCGTCATGACAAGTACCTCCGAATCCTTCTCACCACCCACCAGAGAGGGACTCACAGGATACAACCAAAACAGGAATTGGCTCTCACCAATGGGCATTTCCCAGGTGTGAGGGCTCTGGATCTTTCAGGGAAAGGAATACCCAAGACCACTTTCTTCCATTCTTTTCCTCTTTGGGGCGCCTACCGCTCTGTTGCTTAGTTTTCTGATGGGTAGGTAGTTCTCACTAGGGGCGATCTGGCCTCTCCCAACCTTCTCACTCCTCACCCACCTTGGGGACATCTGGCAATGTCTGAAGTCATTTTTGGGTGTCACACTGAGGAGGCGGTGGTTTGCTACCAGCACCTAGTGGATAGAGGCCAGAGATGCTGCTAAACCTCTTACAAGGCAAGGAACCGCCCTACCCCACAACAGAAAATGAGCCAGCAAAAAATGTCAAGGGTGCGAGGTTGAAGAACCCTGAGGTAATTGAAAAGAAAAACTGGACACAGTGGCCTTGTCAACATCTTTCATCTGGCAGTCGTTTCCCGAGCGCTACATGGCAGACCCGAGTTCACTTGGGTAAGGAGAACCACGGACCCTGGCCCAGTGGCAGCCATGAGCGTGGCGAAGGCTGCATAGGGCTCTTTCCCATCCTCCCTCCCTCCTTCTTTGCGTCCTAGAAACACAACGGCGCTTTAGATGTTCGTGGGGTAACACTCCAGAACTCTGTGCCTCTTCCGCTTTTCTCAAAGCTGTAATGAGGATGTCCAAGAATGTCTCACTGATTCATGTAATAGATTTATTTAATATGCCCATTACCCTGAGGCCTCCCCTGAGGGAGAGAGAGGCTAGGGGCAGCCGAGACAGGGCACGTGGCTGTAAAAACCACAGCTACATTAAATGCAATCGAATGGCTCAACTCTGTCCCAGACCCACATTAAAGCGTGTCATAACCCTTTTGTCACAACCTCCGATTTAGAAGGGGCATCTAGAAATGGAGAGCGGGACTTGGGCCAGCCTGCCATCCTGCAGTTTCCTGTGAGCTGTGCTGGGAAGGCCCCAGAACGGCTTCTCTGGTCTGAATCTCTGCCCCCCGACCCAAGCCACAGCGCCAGCCATCCCACCACTAGATTCATTCTTGTGGGTTAAGCATTGTTCTCTCTACTCAGTCCTCTTTCAAAGTATAAACATCCTCAGAAAAAGTCATTCATCAACACACTCCTGAGAATGTGTTCAGTGGTGGTGAAATGCAAGGATGTTAGAACCAGACGGGCCCCTCAGTTTGAGCCTGAGCCCTGTCGTTCAGTAGCTGTGTGATCTTGGATGAGTGACTGAACCTCTCTGAGCCTCAGTTTCCTCATCTATAAAATGGGGATGGTAATGGTCCTTACTCTCAGGGTTCCTCTGCGGGTTAAATGTGAATAAAGCTAATAAAGCTCTAAATACAGTGCCAAACTCCTAGGAAGCTCGCAAGGAGAATTATTAGCATGCCAATACTAGTAGTGGTAATAATAGCGCAGGGGGTGGGTACAAAGGTGAATGAGCCTTTGTTACAGTCTAGCAGGGAGGCCGAGATTCACTTGCAAATAGCTCTAATGCAAAGTAGAGAGTGGCCCGTGGTCTGAGAGATGTATAAACAGCAGGGAGAGAGGCCAGGGATTCAGAGGGGCCCGTGTGAAGCCAAAAAGACTTTCCGGAGGAAATTGCATTTGAGCTGGGCCTTAGAGGATGCGCGTGTGGTTTGGATGGGTGGGAGCACAGGATAAAAGGGCTGCCAAGAGCAGGGTGCTGTGCGATCCGGGCCAGGGCTGCCACATTCAGTGGGCAAGCATTCACGGCACCGGGACGCCAACAGAGGGGCCAGAGGGGGTCGGCGACCAACAGCACACTGCTCACAAGCCATGTCCCTTCTGGCCTGAAGCTGCCCGGCGGGCGGGGGTCGGGGGTGGGGCTTTTTTCTAATCCTCGGAGTCTTGGGCTAAGTCTTGGCCCAAGGCAAGAGGCACGCTGAGGAAACATCAGGAAAGCTGTTCCAGATGCGCGGATCAGAGTGGACCTGGGAAGTTCTGCTGAGGGGTACATTCAGGAAGGCCTAGAGCAATGGACACCTATTAAATGACCAGGACCCCATACTGTGGCACGGGCCCTGGCGTTCCACAGTCCTGAGTTTAAATCCCTGAGTGGCCACTTGTTAGCTGTGACTTTGAGCAGATCACTGCACCTCTCTGGGCTTCAACTACCTCTGTGCTAAATGGGGATAATAAGTCCTGGCTCATGGGATATTTGGGGGATTAAATGAGATAATGTGAGCCTTAAGTGTGGTGCCAGGCACAGAACAAGTGCCCCACAGAAGTTATCTTTTATATGTACGATATAACAATAACCCCTTACTACCATGTGTTGATCACATATGCTATCCATTATCAGGATGCTAATCAGACAAGTGACCCCAAGAAACTCAGAACTAGGAGGGCACTGGTGCCTCGTGGGGCGGGGCACAGAGAGACGGTAGCTAGCAGTGACAGCGAGGTAAATGTCTTCCTGAGGGTGCCAGAGCCCCTTGGTCTCCTGGGCAGCTGACCCAGGGCATGTCTGGCCTTGGGACTTGCAGGGAAGCTTCAGGGCACACAGAGGGTGTCTGTTCATGGTCTGGGTGCAGGTGGGGCCCCAGCTGGGTTCCCAGAGCACAGCTTAGGGCCTGACATTTCCAAGGTCTCCATAAATATCTGTAAAAGAGGGAAAGAATGAGGAAGATGGCAAGAGCCTGTCAACAGAAACCCCGAAACCAGATTCAGCCGTCATGTGGGCCCGGGGCTGCTGTGCACAGCTGCAGTCAATGTGCTCATAACACATACGTGTGCAAGCACGCACTCAGGCACATCTCACACACACACACACAAACACACGTCCCGAGTTCACACACACACACACACACACACAGACACATATATCCCCAGATATTACACAACACTCTCATTCAAACGCAGACACGCATTCACAGGTATACAGACATTCACATTAACACAGGCACATTGTTAGATACAGTCAAATTTTCCCAGTCTCCATATACACAGACATCTACTCACATACATGCACAAATACACACACAGCCCCCGCATTCCGACACACAGGCGCACATATCATACGTGGACACACAGTCTTCTTGTTCACACACACGGGGGCACATTCCCAAGTCTACACACGTTCCCACGCGTATACTCACTGCATAGATGGATTCACGATTCCCCTGTTCATAGACATACAGACACACGCATTCACAGAGACACCCTCAGGTCCTTACGTTCTACCCAGATCCACACATCCACACAGACCACATATGTTCACAGATATACACACATGTCCGCCCCTGCCAGACATACATCCTAAGTCATACGTGTTCACAGAAACACACTCATAAGTATATTTAACTTCCCTAGCTACACGCACACAGATACACACACGTTCACAGATATACACATACACATATATTCTCACAAGTTCTTACACAACACACACATCCACAGATATACACACATGTCCTCCACATTCACACACACACGTTCACTGATATATATACAATTGCACACAGCACCCACATCCACACTATCACACATTCATCGTTACATCTGCTTGTCCTCACTTCACACACATACACACCTGCAAAGTCCTGAACCATGAAACAAATTCAAAGCTCTTGGTACGTCCCAGCCTTGTCACTAATAGCTCCAAGCTTTCTCGCATTACTTTTCAGGAAGGAGGCACCCGCATCAGATGGCAGGAACGCCAGCTGCTTTCTCCTCCCTTCCCTGCTCGGGAAGATGTTCCCATTCCCCGGGGGCCCTGGGAGGAGCCCAGAACGTCCTGGGTCCTGGGTGTAGAGCTGCCACAGTGTGTTTCCTTAGCCCCTTGACAAGCTTTTGATGGATGGCATTTGATCAAAATGGACCCTCCACTAATACTCTGCTGCCGCCTGCACAAGCACCCACATCCCCGCCTCCCAGATGAGAACGTGGGACACCCACTCCTCTCTCCACTCACCTCAGGCCTCCAAACTCCAGATGAGAAACCACCCTTTTGCACTCAATTATTAACAAGCTGCCTTAACCATAAATTAAGTTATAATGCCTTTGCCCACCAGATGAGCTGGCAAGGCACCCCTTGCCCTTGTCATAAATTAACTCCTTGATCAAATTTTAAATGAATTATAAAAGTTGAAAATTAAATCTGGCTAAATTAGGGCCTTCCCCTGGTGTTTTAATGAAGCAGGAGCCACTAGTGGCTTAGGGCAGAGCTGTGACAGCTCCAGCCCAAACTTCAGCTGCAGACTTCTGCCAGCTGCTGAGGCGGAGTAACTATTCTCAGCTCTCGACCTGACAATGGATGACTCCTCTACATGGGATGGGCATATGTATTTTTATTTATTTATTTTCAGCTCTTTATGATGGAAAAAATTCTAACATACACAGAAGTAGAGAGACTGGTAGGATGAAACCCTACGCACCGTCACTCAGCTTCAACATAAAAATATTTTTAGATATGAAACCAATATACCCTATTCGGGGTAATCAAAGATACCTACTGGCCAGTCTTTCTGTGGTTTCCTCCCATCTGTGAATTTACTGCTTTAGGAGGAGGAAAAAATAAAGAGATCACCAATCAACTTTGCGTTTTAAACTAGACTCTTTTGAGTGTGTGGAGAGACAGTGATCCTTGTCGGAGAAAAAAGAGGCATTCCAGACTCCCCTCTGCATATCAAGAGCTGGCTTGGAGGTGTGAACATAGAGCTTTATATACACATAGCCTAGAGGGAATGGGGTTGATGATGTCATAGAGTTTCCCACCTGACAGGAAGCATGAGCATCCCTTCAGCTGCTTGGGGCTGACCCACTATGGTCATGCCCAACCTGAAACAACAGGATCCAAGGATATTGTCAAGGTGAAGAGGCATGAGCAGAGCCCCTGCTTGCCCGTAGCCAACGCAAGGGGACCCCCAAATTCCCACATGCCAGACTGAAGGGATAGAGAAGTCGTGGGAAACAGTGAGCCAGGAGAAACTGGGGCTTAGGGTGGGCCAGCCCCAGAGAGTGGGCTTCATAACTAGAGGCCATGATCAAAGGCCTCAGCAGTGGGCTCAAGCTCAATGCCCCTCAGACTAGAAGGAATGGGCCACACCACTAGATACTAAGTCACTATGCAGTGGACTATAGGGCTCCTTAGTGAGGCCCCAGAGAATAACCCAAGGGTCATTTGCCCCTTCTCTTGGCTGCCATGTGGGTATGCAAGCTTCCCCTGTACCCAAACGCCATACTGGAAATGACAAAGGAGAATGATTGTTGGAGAGGGAGGAAACAGCTCTGTCAGGAACTTTAAAGAGATTTTCTATTTACCCAAAAGAGACTCTCTTAAACCCAGAAGACACCGGGATTAATGAGAATAGGCGCCCTTCGGAAAGATGAAGCCAGTTACAGAAAATATATAAAGTGACATTTTTTGTTTTTTGTTTGTTTGTTTGTTTTGGTTTTTTGGTTTTTTTTTTTTTTTTTTTTTGCGGTACGCGAGCCTCTCACTGTTGTGGCCTCTCCCGTTGCGGAGCAACAGGCTCCGGACGCGCAGGCTCAGCAGCCATGGCTCACGGGCCCAGCTGCTCCGCGGCACGTGGGATCTTCCCGGACCGGGGCACGAACCCGTGTCCCCTGCATTGGCAGGCGGACTCTCAACCACTGCGCCACCAGGGAAGCCCTAAAGTGACATTTTTTAATATGTCTGAGTTTTAGTGTGTAGACTTTAATCACGCTGTTTAAGGTCACAGAAGAGCGCAGGACACTTATAGAGTTTTGCTGATTTTAAACAAAGCCCAAGGTGCCTATTTTCTCGTTTCCCCTTGACCTGAAGTACTTATGGCGATTTAACAGAGGCCAATGGTATTCTGAGCGGAGAAGCCCAGACGGTTGCTGTTACTACTGTTTCGTGGATGCAAGAACCACATGAGATGGCAGGGGGCGGTGGTCACTGTTCTTGAAACATCTGAATTAAAGCCCAAAGGGCTCTCATTCCCTGTGAGGTACCTAGTGCCCCTGGGAAGGATTATTGGTGGGATTTTCCCAAAAGAACCTTTCTTCCTCGCCCTCTTCCTCCCCTCCCCGCCTTGCATGAGGAACGCTGAAGGGAAGAAAAAATAGTGTCTTGGGTGAAGAGCGAGAGGCACCTCAAAGCAAGCAAGCAAGATGCTGGGAGACAGGCTATTTCAAATTCGCTTAATTTTGAATGTAAATAGATTCAAATCAGAGACCGGGAGGGACGAATATTGGACCCCAAATCCAGAACACCCCCATTTTAAAGGAGAAGGTATTGAGATCACCAGTTGTCTATCCCTCACATTCCAAGCAGCTCACCACTCCTCAGAGGCGAGCAACCAAGTCATCTCAGGCCATCAATCTGAGGTGCCGTGGAAGACAGAATCCAGGGAATGGTGACACCACATGTGCTCCTGAAAGCAGTAGCTCTAATTAACCAGAGCTGGCTTGCAGAGGTGCCAGGGCTGACTAGCCACTCAGACCAATGAGATAGAGAGTGGCAGGAGGGTTATTTAGATTTCCACAAAAAGTCCCCCTCCATCAGGCTTTCAAGATAATTAGGAAGCAGAAGGACAATTCATTAACAGCCTAAGTCGATGTAGCACCAGCCTTGCCTGCGTCCCAGGGCAGTTTCTGCCTCTACTTGCATTGCCCTTTCATTTCTGGACAAAGGGAATGCACTGCTTTTTTCAAACCTGTTGACTGTGGCCCATACAGTAAGAAATACATTTTATATTGCAGTGTGGTACACACACACACACACACACACACACACACCACACACCACTTCAACAAAGTTGCACAATTATACTGACCTTCCGACACTTTCTTTTCTATACTATTCTGTCCCATAATTCTTTAATGCTGGTCATCACTAAATTGAATTTGTCACCCACTAACGGGCTGCAACTGAAAAATACTGGTCTGTAAGTAGCATCTGTTTGTCTTGATATTTCATTTCCACCCAGAGAGTTTCCAGATAGGCAATTTGTTTGGGATTTTACACTTTGATTATTTTAAGCTTCTTATTTCTGAGATCCGAGACACCTAGCTATTTTGCAGGACTCTTGGGATTGAGTTATTGCTATTATTATCAGTAGCGGTCTTGCAGTTATGAATAGGCCCATGATTTCTGGTGACCAGGGCAGTAGGGATACAAATAAAAATTTCTGGTCAGCTAAACAGAACTTGTGGAATTTCCAAAGAGCAAGTTCTTTTCCTGGGTTCATTCACAAGCTTTGTCTTTCTGGAAACACAGGCATTACAAAAAGCCTGACATATCCCAGTAAAATTAGATTGGTGCACCTATCAAAATACTTGAATCCTAGATTGACCCACTAGCTGCATGACCTTGGGCAAGTCCTTGATCCGCTGTGGTGGACACCATTGGTTACCTAAATCAGCACTGGTTCCCCCCACGCTCTTCTTGGCTGTCTCCCTGTATGCAGCTGGGAAGCTGATTACTCCCTCTCCCAGCATGCTCTGCAGCCAGAGGTGGCCACATGACCCAGCTCTGGTCAGTGAAATGTAAGCAGAAGTCTAATGAGAAGAGGGTGTATCGGAGAGAGAGCTGTGATTGCCTGGTAAAAACTACAGGGGTGGGCTTCCCTGGCGGCGCAGTGGTTGAGTGTCCGCCTGCCGATGCAGGGAACACAGGTTCGTGCCCTGGTCTGGGAAGATCCTACATGCCTCAGAGTGGCTGGGCCCGTGAGCCTTGGCCGCTGAGCCTGCGCGTCCGGAGCCTGTTGCTCCGCAACGGGAGAGGCCACAACAGTGAGAGGCCCACGTACCACACACACACACAAAAACTACAGGGGTGACTGATGCCAAGTCTATTCTCCATTCTTCCTGCTTTGAGTGGATGATCTGGGGAGCTGCAGACACCCGATAACAACCATGTGGTGACACGCATGAAGATGACAGCCAGCCCAGTAGGGGTGACAGAGAAGAGGCATAGGACCAAGGTTTCTGGTGGCATCTTGAGCACATAAACATCAGCTACTGCCAGCCCCTGGATTTCTGGTTATTTGAGAAAAAGAAATGTCTGTTTATTTAAGGAACTGTTGGATTTTCTGTTTCTTGGAGCCAAATACCTTCCTCGTGAGTACAGCCTCTCTGGGCAATGTCAAACAAGGACACCATGTCCCCAGTTCTTCTTTCCCACAGACATGGTGTGAGGGTCAAAAAGGATTTCTCAACCTCATCGCTATTGGCATTTGGGGGCAGATAATTCTTTGTCGGGGAGCTGTTCTGTGCACTGCTGGACGTTTCACAGCATCCCTGGCCTCCACCCAGTAGATGCCAGGACAACTCCCTCCGAGTTGTAACAACCCAAAATGTCTTCAGACATCACCAAATACCACCTTGGGGATAAAAATGTCCCTGGTCGAGACCCACTGATCAAAAGTAATGATGGCTGTGACGGCCCTCCAAAGGTTAATATTCCCATGAGAGTGGAAAACATCAACATCAGTGTATGGTATTTCCTTTTAGACTTCTTAGTTGTTAAAACTAAAGCTTTTTCTTAAACAAAAATACAGTTTTACATTTTTGGATTAAGGTTTCCTTTGCTAAGTGAAGAAAAAGCAACAGTTTCCTCAAGTCAGAAGAAAAATCCAGCAAAATATGCAACTTGTTCCATTTTTCAGGGGAACATGAATTAGTGGCTAAGGTGGCCAATCAGGATGTTCTAGAAGGACATTTTGCATATTGATGCATATTTTGCTTCCTTGCTTGCTTCCAAGTTTCTGCAGTAGAAGATTCTGGCAAACCTATTTTCTTCAGCAAAGTTCCATCCCTCTCACCATAGCCCATCCTCTGAACATTTGGTTCAGAAATGGGCATATGAAAAAAAAAAAAAAAAAAAAGAAATGGGCATATGACCCAATCTGAGCCGACTAGAGTCAGGCCCTGACTATTGGGAAAAGGACAGACGTGGATGTGAGAACATTCCAGGGGGCTCTGGAAGCCATTGCACACGTTAAGAAGCGGGGCTGCCTGAAGAGGGAGCAGCCAACAAAGAGGAGAGAAGAGAGGGACCAGGTCCTGTTAGCATCATCTGAGGAGAGGTTCAGCCTGGAGCTAATGCTACCCTGGACTCCTTGGCCCTATGAGCCAATAAATAAATTTCCGTTTTTGCTTCAAGTAGTTCAGATTGGGGGTTTCTGCCCCTCACATGTCAAGCCAAGGCCAGTCATTAAAAGTCAGAATCACCTCACTGAAGGTGGTGTATCTTAGAGAACGGCCCCCGCCCCCAGGCAAGAACGATGCGCTGATATCTTGGGGTGATATATTTTGTTTTATAATATGGAACCTATAAAAAATACTGAAAATATTGAGGATGAGAGAGAAGAAAAAGAAAGAAGAAGAGAAGGAGAAGCCGAGGGAGAGGGGAAGGGATGCGGAGACGCTCAAACCATCAAACACAAACACAAACAAACCCAGCAGTCTGTGTGCCTGTATTCCTCTTCTTCCGGTGGAATATATCGGAGAGATACGGGAAACTTGACCCTGAGAAGCCACATTCTAGAGTCGGACATTAATAAAGATGTCTTTGGGGGACCTAGAAACTCATAAAACAGGATCTGGCTGAGTCCCGAGGTGTTGGTGGCAGCCTGCCCAGAGCACCGTTGGTAGCCGCTAAAGCTTCTGACACTCCAGAAATACGGGTCTGTCTCGTTCTCTCTCTCTCCGTCAATGAGGGAAACTTGACCCATATAAATAACATCGAATGCCATGTGCTGAGCTTGCTGGCAGAAGTTCCAGCCGCCCCACCCGCCATATTTTTGCCACCGTGACAAACAAGGGCAACCACAGTCACACAAAGCCGGGCCTAAGGCAGCAACTGCTCCAGAACATGGCCGTTTCCCTCCTTCTCAGAACCCCCAGAGGTGTGCGCAGGCCTCGGGGTATGTGGCTGGGTCAGAGGGGCCTTCAGGAGACCACGGTTCTGGCCCATTCTCAGACTCACTGGCTGGCTGTTTCCTGGAGTTTTCCCTTGGGTCTTCACTGATCCTGTGATCCCACTTTGTCGTGCGGCTCCTGATAGGGTGTGTGTCCTCTTAAGTTGCCACTGGTTTGTGATTTGTGCCCGAGTCATTAAAAATGTCACACAGACTGAGGGGGTCTGTGGCCCTCTGGGCAATTAGACAGAGAAACGTCCTCTCTGCCCAAAGGCAACTGGTTTGTGAGCAAAGCCCCTCCAAAAACAAACCACACACAGATCAATGAAAAGAAAATGAATATCACCTCTAATCCCACTACTCTGAAGTAACCTGCACAAACCCCACACACACACACACACACACACACACACACACACACACACACACACACAAACAACTCAGTCATGGCAACTAAGTCGTCACCCAGATTCAGGTTCCAGCCTTGACTCTGAGACCCTGGGTAAGTGAACCTTGCACACAGGGGCTTCTGAACTTCTTGGAGCCTCTGTTTCTTTATCGGAGGAAAGAGGCTAATAATCCCACTTTAATTAATATAAGAACTGTGTGCCCAGCATATAGAAATGCACTGTAGATGCCATCATTGTCGTTACTGTCATTGTTACGACTCTAGCTGTGGAGCAAAGTTCTGGGTTCATTGCCAACCCCACTGCAGACCAGAGCTCAGAAGGCAGGCCCGGGGCCCAGACTCTTCCCTTGGTGGCTACTTGCAGAGGACAGCCTGAGCGAAATCAAATGTGGGTTAGTGCCAGCTCGAAATATGCAAGAGTTTCCTCCAAATAGTCACCCCAAGATGACAAGGGATGACTTATTTTTGGCATCTCCCATCATACTTTACACAGCATAGATGCTCAACTGAACTTCTCCATCAAACGTTGTTGACAGGTTAGAAATGGTCTGTGTTAGCCAGTTCGGTCTCCTTTGGCTGGGCGTGGGCGGGGATGGCATTTGAGTGGGACTTAGAGGCCCCACCCCTGCCAGTATCAAGGACTCATTGCCTTCTCAGACCTAACGTCCGGCCACAGATGCCAAAACAGCCCCAACCAGATCTCTGCTTCATAAATAATCGGGCAGACACAAGTTTGACTTAATCAAGAAAGGCTATGTAGAGCAGATTAATGACATTTTGATGAACTTTTCAACTCAATTTGAAAAGCCATGCTACGTTAACCACAGTTTCCAATTACCCTCCAGGAGAAACTCTGGGGAAAGTTGAGACCCCTCTGAATTACAGCATGTACTTGTAGAGAGATGGTGATAGAAACCACAGTCATCTCCAGAGATCCTTTCTACACCGACGGTCAAGGAAACACAAACCAAACCAACCAAACAAACGAAGTGAGTAATCTTTCTTTGGAGGAATGTTCCAGTTTGTTCAGACTGAAGACATAAGTTAGCACCATGTGACTTGCACCTAAAAAGTGATTCAAGGTGGCCAAATCAGGATAAACGACCAAGGCGTATCCTTCCCCAAGACATGCCTCAATTTCCCCTCTTGAAAGCGCACCAACAATGGACCCGTTGCCTTCAGAGTCCCTTCCCTGATGTGGTTACAGGCACCTTCGGTGGAGTCAGATGACCAGCCTCCCCATGAAAATGTAAACTTCCCGAGGGCAGGGACCTTTGTCTGTTTTGTTCATCACTGTGAAGCCATCCAGCAGGAAAGGGATGCAACCCGAATTACGTTTTTAAATGGTCTGTTTAAATGGTAAAAAAAACATGATTTGGGTTGCTAGAAAAACAATAAAGGAATAATCAGGATTTTTTTCTCCTTCCTCTTTTTGGCCCTAGCTGAAATGGTAAACGGAGTTTTTTATTATGTTAGTGGGCCCACGTGACTTGTCTGGTTAAGCTAATTTCTGATCACTCTTTGGCATCTTGACCTGTCCAAACTCATGTGTAGGGCAAACAGAGCTGTGGGCTGCCACATCTGGACGATGCTGTTACCAAGGGCGCAAGCCACGTCCTCACTGCACTAAGCTCAAGAGCCAGTGTAGACACAGGCTTCTGCAGAATCACCTAGAGTTGCCATCCCCAAAACCTACAGCCTGAAACGTGCTTCAGCAGACCTGGGCAGGACCACGAAAGGGCCACGCTGCAGTGCTTACTCTGAAGGATCTTCTGAAGTGTGCTTCCCTTTCCCAAAATTGTCTTAAAGAAAATCTGTTTCATTCAACTTTGGCCAGAAAATACCTCTCTGAAATATACCTAACACTTTCCTGTCTCCAAGCCTCCCACCCACACTGTCCCCTACTCTTCACCTGTTGAAGTGGAAGTTAAAAGCAGATGCCTGTCGGGGCCAGGTCAGAGCACAGACCAGCGAAGCAGGCTGGGTGGGTGGAAGACAGGGCCAAACCCCTTGCCTAAAATTCCCAATTGCAGAGGTCCTGGACATTACAAGTTTGCTATAAATCGTTTGTGGAAAAGCCTGTCCTGATGCCGTCTTATTTGGCAGCAGAAACTGATCAGAACAGATGAGAGGCTACTTAAAGCCTTTATTTATCCCACTTAGTGTGAATATATTTTATTACAGAAATATTAGTTGATTGATTAGGGAGGTGGTGCCCCAGATTGAATTGGGGGTATAAGGTAAGAGAGCATTAGCTCTCTAAAACATTCTGAATTCAGAGATACATCTGACCCCTAAAGTTTTGGATGAGAAATCATGGGCCTGGACAATAGGGAGTGGTGGGGACTTTGGAAAAGTGAACTTGGTGCCTATACGAAGCACCAACCAGCCAGCTACTGCTGTTTAGGAAGGCTGGCCCAGAGTTGCCAGAGCTTTCAGTTTTTCAAAGGAAGTTGAAAATGCAGGTATTGATGTGCTTTCTCTCTCTGTTTTTAAAACACTGTGCAGGCCAAACAAAACCAGTTTACCTATTTGTAGTTTCTTTGTTAGAATCATTCATTCAGCCTCAGATGCTGCCATCTCTGATAAGTGTTCCCAGAACCCCTATTTGTTATGGACTGAATTGTGTCACCCCAAAATTCATATGTTGAAGACCTAATCCCCAGTGTGACTGTATTTGGAGACAGGGGCTTTATGGAGGTGATTAAGGTTGAATGAGGTTACCAGGGCGGGGCTCTAATCTGACTGGTGTCCTTACAAGAAGAGGAAGAGACACCAGAATGCTCTCTCCTTCTCTCTCTCTCTCTCTCTCTCTCTGAGCACATACAGGAAAGGTCATGTGGGAGACAAAGTGAGAAGGTGGCTGTCTGCAAGCCAGGAAGAGATGCCTCATGAGAAAGCAACCCTGATGGCACCTTGATCTTGGATGCCCACCCTCCAGAACCGAGGAAATAAATCTGTTGTTTAAGTCTGTGGTATTTGTTATGTGAGCATAAGCAGACTAACTCACCATTCATCATTCAATTTCCCCTACCCTGTCCTATGTTCCCCAAAACTGCTTATTTTATTTCATATTTGCGGTATTTTTTTCTTTGCATTGTCCTGTCTAGGGCTAGTGAATTATCCACACATTAGCACAGTGCCTGGGGCATGGTAAAGCATCTAGTGCCTTTTATTATTATCTTTTATTGTTATTACTGCTGTAATTATCATTATACTGATATTATTCTGGGAAGCATAGATATATCTCATCCTTTTGTTATTTAATTCTTTTTTTTTTTTTTTGGTATGTGGGCCTCTCACTGTTGTGGCCTCTCCCGTGGCGGAGCACAGGCTCCGGACGCGCAGGCTCAGTGGCCATGGCTCACGGGCCCAGCTGCTCCGCGGCATGCGGGATCTTCCCGGACCGGGGCACGAACCTGTGTCCCCTGCATCGGCAGGTGGACTCTCAACCGCTGCGCCACCAGGGAAGCCCTTGTTATTTAATTCTTTAAGGTAACAAACCTTTAGGGTCCTAAGTCTGGGGTGGGGATGTCTCTTGCCTGAGGGTATCTTGGAGGGGTTGACCCAGATCCAAGACCCTGAGCAAGTTCTTTGCCTCTGGTTCCTTCAGGCTCCCTGATGGTCAATCATTCTGTTTCTTCTCTCCCTCCTCCCCCTCCCCACAATCATCATCCACACCAAACACACACACACACACACACACACGCACGCACGCACACGCACACGCACACACACGCACACAATGTGGGGAATGCAAGGCTATAATATAACGAACCAAAAACTCTTACAGAGAGAGGTGGGGAGCAAAGGGGCAATTAATCTGACGAAACTCACTTTGGCTGTGGGGAAGGCGAATTCGGAGAAACCGGTGGGAGTGGCAATGTCAGGGCAGATCAAGGGAGAACGCAGCCACTGTACCCAGGGTGGGTCCCAGGGTGGCTGGACCATCTGGACTGACACGTAGCAGAGTGACTGAGGGTTGAGCCAGATGTCTTAGGTTCAAATCCCAGCTTCTTGACCTTGGACAAATTACTGAACCTATCTGGGCCTCAATTTTCTCAGCTGTAAAATGGAAATCATAAACCTCCCGTCTTGCCAGTGTGAGCATAAGGAATAAATGAGTTGATACTCAGTAAATAAATGAGTAAAAAATGCACAAATAGAAAATGTCTGCTGTTACCGTTAATGATAATACCACACAATCTGTCACTTCCTGTTAAGCAACATAACTGACTTTCAGTGTGTAATGTGCCATCTCAGTGTATTTAACTTCCATGTGGCCTTCAAATTCAGTTCTAGATGCAATTATAGTGCTATGATATAAAGGAGCATGACTATTAAATTTATATTCTCCTCTAAAATATTTTTATGAATGCAAATTTATCATATAACAGCGTCAAAGAGGAAAGAACACTTTATAGGGGCCAGCTGGCCAAATACCCTTACACTGGTTAGGCCACCCAGCTCACGGGGTCGGGGGGTGGGGGGGCGGTGGGAAGCAGATTCTTCTGGAGAGAAAAGTCATCATGGGGGAATTACCATTTCCCAGTGGAATTAGTTGATGGGCGAGCGGCACATTTTTCCCTAGAGGGCTTGATTACCTCTCAGTGCCTGGGCACAGAGCTTAACCCCTCTCCTCGTTTTTCTCATCCGTAAAATGGGGCTAAGAACGGTGGCTACTCCATAGGGTATTTGTGAAAATTAAACGAGTTGATATGTGTAAAAGACTACAAACAGAGTAAAAATGCCTGGCCCATTTTGGTGCCGCAGAAATGTTACTATCCTTCTGTGATCTTGCCTGGGGGTAGGTGGAGGTTTAGCAGAACTTGGTTTTCTTTGCGATCTCTGAAAACTCTCCAACTGCTGTTTTAGGGACTCTGAGAACTGATTCCATCTGATTGTGGGTAAATCTTAAGAACTGGCTATTTTCATTTTTCAAAACATTTGCCTTTACTGCCCTTTGCCAACCTTACCAACACCACTGAAATCCAGCCGGGTGATTATCCTAGGATAAAAGCTTTTATCATGAAAAGTTTTGTTTGAGAAAACAAGAGCTGTGCTTCTCACTGCCGGCTTTCCTGCACGCCGGGATTCTGTCCACACTCCTACAAAGGCCAAGATTATCTCTCTCTGTTAAGGGTTTAAAATCCTACAAGCCGGCCATGCAAGTGACCAGTATCAGATTATGATAACAAGATCATGTCCAGTTATAAAAACAAGTGTCGAAACTTTTCTCATGTCACTTTCTCCCGGGGTCCCTTCTGAGAGGGGGTATCAGCTCATTTCGAAGGCAGCTCTTTGAACTGAATTCATGGGGTATTTGCATAAGAAGATTTGAGGCTGAAGAATGGCTGCTATTGCATCTGCCCATTAATATGCCTGCTAATTCAGCACATTGTAAGCCTATTGACAACCCACAAAGGGCTCAAATTCAAGGACAGTTATCCTATGGCCATTGTGAGCGCTTCAATTCAAGGAATATGTTCACGCTCGGAATACAGTTGTTACAATTAGATATTTTTCATGAAACATTATAAAGAACTAATGACAACGAGAAGCACAATACTACAACAACCACTAAAAAACATTCAGAACTCCATGCGTGAGCCTGCAGCTTGCTAGCTCTCTCTCCCTTGCCCATAATCTCCCCACTCACTCCTTTTCCCAGACGCGGCCGACCAGTGATGGATGGAGATCTCCAAATGCGAAAGCACATTTATCTTGCTCCCTAAATTGAAATAAAAAGCACGATGAAATAAACAGATCCCAGCAGAAGAGGAGGAACCCACGTTGCTGGCATAAATAGTGGTTAATTTAATCCCGTTTATGGAAAAACGTCACACCGTCACCTTCAAGGGATACACACAAGGCAATGAATTATTGGAAGGGAGAGAGCTTCCCTCTTTTCAGAGGCTGAGAAAGGATGTTTATGCAGATCTAGGAAAATTTAAAGCAGGCAGAAGAATGATGCTCTGGGTGGCTGTGCTGCAGGGACTGGACTGGGGGCGGGTGGTGGCATTTAATGAGAAAGTCGCCTCTCTCAGGAGGGACCTTGTCAAAGGGTCGGGTTTGGAAGGGAGGAGGTTTAGCTGGGCTGGGGAGGCAGGCAGGAACTTTCTAAGAAACTGGGGGCTAAAAGGCTGTTTCCAGCAGGGTGTTTGTGAAGGAACAGCACAGCCGGGGACGCCTGGCATTGGGGACATTGTCTGGGCATTGTACTGAACTCCCAATCGGCCGGCCATTGTCACAGGGGCCCCATCCAGCCCCTGGCCTGAGCACCGGTTGTATTTTTCTCACTTTACATCCCTCAGAAAAGACATCAAAGCCCAGGGAGATGTGCTTTTTGCTTTGTTTGGTGTCTGATTCTCAACAGTGGTTTCCCGGGCCAAAATTCGGCACCTTTTAACCTATTCTGTTCAGCTTAGGCTTGAGCTGTATTTGAGCATTAGGGAAACTATAGTAACCGATAATCTGCCTGTTGCTGAAAAGAAACTATGTATCTTGTCACACAAGAGCTGTCGGTCGATCACCGTCCCAGGCGAGACCCTTTACAGGCGCCTGGCTTTCTTTCCTGGGCTCAGCCTGTGCCGCTGAAAAGGCCTCAAACCCTTTGCCTTTCTGGCACTGAGGACCCGTGTTCATGTTCATTTATATTTAACAAATAAGGCATTGTCCCCTGCAACATATCAGCATTTGATTATCTATTACAAATGTTTTCATCAAGTCAGAAATGAGGCCTCTTAACAAAAGGGGGAAAGAAAACTGGCGCAGCCCAGGGATGGGGCAGAAACTGGGATTTTCTTGGCGGGGTATCTGGTTGCATACGGCTCCACCAGAAAAAAAAAAAGTGCCAGGGGTCCCCAAAGCAGGATAGTTGAAGATGTAATTATATGGATAAATCTGGGCTGAGTAGAGCAGGGTCCCGTACCTGTTGAAAGTTCAGGCTCCAGAGTCCGACTCCAAGGGCTTAAATCCCACCTCTCTCTCTTACTAGCTGTGCAACCCCGAGCTAGTCTCTTGAGGTCTCTGAACTTCATATTTTCTCATTTCAAAATGGGGATATTTACAGACCCTACGCAGAAGACCAGAAGGAGAGTTAGCTGAGCTAATCCCTGTGACAACACAGGATCTGGCACACAGCAAGAGCTCCAAAAGGACTGGATGCCGGTGTTATTTTGCACCATGAGCCAGGGATGGGGGCCAGCAACTCTATACCTGGGATCCAAATGGATAAATGACAGCAGTAAATATGATTAGAATTATTGCATTATATATTTATGGATACCCCACGCTGTTAAAGAAATCCACAATATTTCTTTAACAGAAATCAAATAAACATGAAATAAAATACAAACAAACAGAAATAAAGAATAATTGTCAAAACAGTTACTATACTGTTTACATTTTTTTTTTTTTTTTTTTTTGCGGTACGCGGGGCTCTCACTGTTGTGGCCTCTCCCGTTGCGGAGCACAGGCTCCGGACACGTGGGCCCAGAAGCCATGGCTCACGGGCCCAGCCACTCCGCGGCATGTGGGATCCTCCCGGACCGGGGCACGAACCCACGTCCCCTGCATCAGCAGGCGGACTCTCAACCATTGTGCCACCTGGGAAGCCCGTTACTGTACTGTTTAAATAAACAATTCTTTGTTATTATAAAGCATAATACCCAACACAGAAATAAAGACTAACTGTCAAAATAACTAAAACAATACAGGAGTGTAAGAGTGTAATAAATGAAAGCTCGTAGACTCTCGCCCCGCTGGGCAGGCATGGGATTGGGTGAAACAAGTGTGGCACGTAGGATGCTAGTGCAGATTCCACGCTCTGGCTGCCTCGCCGGCCTCCCTCCAATCCCAATCTTGTTCCTGAAGTGATCACCGTGAGAGGGTGATCTATCGGCCTTCAGAGTTGTCTCACTGTGCATACCGACATTTCATTATTACTGGCAATAGGAGTTCCCACCACGCGGCCTGTTAGAGAGCTCGCTTTTTCTCTTACCCAATCGCTTTTGGCCATCTTTCCATACTAAAAGGATATAAGCCCTGTCCCATCCTTGTGTTATTTTTCTTCCTGAAGGAAAAAAAAAAAAAAATTGTTTGCCTGGCGATTATGTAATACAGAAGTGCTTGGTGACCATGGTTGTCATTTGGGTGATCTCCTGTCTGACTTTAAAAAAAAAATGCTTCTGTGAAACTAAGAACGGCTCACATTTCACTGGATATCTGTTAGGAGCCTGTGCTGAGAATCTTACTTGGGATTGACTCATTCAGTCTTTATAACAACCATATGAGGCTAGTAGGTGTCCGTATCAACCCAATCTTACAGATAAGGAAATGGAGGCAAGAGTGAAGTTAATTAATTGCCCACTTCTTGAAGCTACTAAGTGGGAGTCCAGATTAGAACTCAGTCCGCTTCCCAGAGCCCATGCTTCTATAGATACTTAACATATAAATGTGATGTGACGTGAACACACATGTGCATTACACACACATTTTACAGAAACAGCATTATGCTCTGCATACTGGTTTTCAAGTTCTTTTTTAACCTGACCTTACATCAGAGGCATCTTCATTTGATGGATGTGAAGAGGTCCATTGCTCTTACAGAGAAGCAGCCCTCACAAGCAAACCAACACCTGCGCTAGGAGAGGCAAATGTTAATCATGCTCCTTTCAAAGGTGAAGACAGTAAGGCTCAGAGAGTCGATATGACTGGTCCAAGGTCACGAGTGAGTTAGTGGCAGGCAAGGCTGGTTGGGTAGGGGCATATCCAGGAAACATTCCTGGCTCTCCAGGGAGGCCTGGTAGAAATCCCCAAGCTGGAGCTCCCCTTTACTGAGCCAGTTAAGAAGGCAGGGCTTAGGGCTGGGGCACAGGGATTTAACAAGCAACCCTCCTTCTGGTGTTTCCGTATTCATGGCTGTTGGAAACCACCCAACTAGATGGACAACCATATCTGTTTTGGCTGACTCTGCACTTAGGACTCCAGAAGGTCTGCACCCTTACCTTGCATCTCTGAGCTCTGGACAGGAAGCTCCACACCCCTTCCCCAGCCCCACAGGGCAGACGGGAATCAGAGCTTCGAGCCCCACCAAGTGAGACCTGTGTTTGAACAGTCCTGAGCCTGCATCCTCCTGACCCCAACTCAAGCTGCCTAATGAACCATCTTGGCAACTTTCTGCTAGTTCAATGTCATCTACAAGCATTCTCCTGATGCCTGGGGTGGGGGAAGTCAGCAGCCTCTTTCTAGGCTCCACCATCCCTGTCACCCTGCTCTTCCCACCTTAGTCTTTGATTAAAGGCAGAGAATCTCACGGTCTCTGAGATCCTAGAAATCATCCCGCCAAGCCCGATGGGGAGACTGAGGCACAGAGACGGTGAGTGACTTGTCGAAGGTCACAGCATAGAAGTGGCCAGAGCGGGACAAGAAAAGGCCCAGGGCTCTCTTGTCACACAAAACTGTGTTCCCCCGTTTATGTATTTAGCAGGTAATTCTTGATCACCCACTGTATACCAGGCACAGTGCTAAGCCCCCAGTATACAAAGCCAGATGAGTCATGGGGTCAACCTTCAAAGAATTTAAGAGTCTCATTAAGGAGATATACACATAAATAACAAGAATAGAGAACTCTAACAGGTTGGTGCATCAGTCAGTAGGGCTGCCATAACAAAATACCATACATAGGGTGACTTAAACAACCGAAACTTATTTTCTTACAGTCCTGGAGGCTGGGCAGTCCAAGATCAAGGTGTCGGCTGACTGAATTTCTGGCAAGAGCTCTCTTCTTGGCTTGCAGATGGCTGCCATTTTGCTTTGTCCTTGCATGGCTTTTTCTCAGTGTGTCCAAGTGCAAAAAGAGAGATCTCTCTTTCTTCCGGTAAGTCACCCAATCCTACTAGATTTGTACCCCACCCTTATCATCTCATTTAACCTTAAGTTCCTCCTAGAAGCCCATCTCCAAATATAATCTCATTGGAGGTTGGGCTTCAACATATGAACTTGGGGGGTGGGGGGCACAATTTAGTCCATAGGAGTCAGTAACCAATATAGTAATAACAACAATAGGCTGCAGTTATTGAGAACTTCCGATGTACAACAACCTCTACATACATTATAGCATTTAATCCTCATAGCAACCAATGAGGTCAAAACGATTGATATAATCATCCCCATTTTACAGATGAGTTAACTGAGGCCCCTAGAGAAGTTAAGTAACTTGCCCAAAGATACAGAGAGTGATCCCAGAGTCCCCTCCTTCTTCACCAGTACTGGGGAGAGGGTGGGGAAAACTTCCAGGAAGAAGTGATACCCGAGAGAAATTCCAAAGGCCCGGAGAAGCAAGTGTCAGCCAATGCTCCCTCCTTCTGAATCCTTTCCCCAACCCACCTTTTTCTTTCCAAAGTTCCTAACTGCAGGCTGGCTGGGGAAAATGCTGCATTTGCCACAAAGTCCCTGGGCTCCAAACTTAAGTTTGCCCGCGTTAAGTGTTTTCTCAGTGACCCAACACCGCCTGGCAACTGGCCGCCTTCTGCCTCTGACAGCTTTTTGCCATATTTGGTCATTTACTGGGTGCATGTGAAGATCAAATGGGTTAAGATTCTTCTCTTTAAACAGCAGGGAAATGAACATCAAAAAGGTGTACATGTCATTTCCCCAGTTTTGATTAAGTCAAGCATGAAGTGAAATGTAATACCCTCAAGTGGCCGCGGGTTTTACACCATTGATGGCGTTACTTCTGCTTCAGGAGGCCTAATCAGCCCTGGGCAAGGGGGGACAAGCTAACAGAGTTTTAGGGTGGCCAGATGGACGGGGGTTTACCGTGGTTGAAAAGGCAGCTTAGCGCTTGCCTCTTCCAGCCAACTGTGTGAAATCCTGGTGCGGCCCCCTCTCCTCTGGCTGGTCCTCCTGCAGCCCCTCCTCCTTCGCTCTGTTTATTCTGGACAGAGTGACCAGCTCACGGATGGATGCCACAGCATCCAGGGCTGCTCTGCCTGTCCTTCCTGTCGTAACGGACAAGAACGGGACGCCCCCCACCCCGCCCCACGCCCCAGAGTGTCTGTGGGGCAGGGTGGCGTCAAGAGGGAAATAGCATTCAAGGATCCCTGGATGGCTTTCTCAAGAACTCATTAATACATGATCCTCAGGTGGGAAGCAGGGGCCACCCCCTGTGTGCCAGGTATGGTCCTAGGCCCTGAAAAGGGGAGCCCAGCCACCCGGCTCTATTTGGTTTCCCCAAATCCTAGGAGGTAAGCTTGAAGCATCAAGTAAAGATCAAAAGGCTACCCTTGGGGCTCACCAGCTGTGACTTAATTCAGGCTCAGTAATGTGGAGTCAGTCTTGGGCAAAACTTTTTTTTTTTTTTTGCGGTACACGGGCCTCTCACTGTTGTGGCCTCTCCCGTTGCGGAGCACAGGCTCCGGACACGCAGGCTTAGCGGCCATGGACCATGGGCCCAGCCGCTCCGCAGCACATGGGACCTTCCCGGACCAGGGCACGAACCCGTGTCCCCTGCCTCCGCAGGCAGACTCTCAACCGCTGCGCCACCAGGGAAGCCCTTGGGCAAAACTTTTTGCCAGTAGGGTTGAAGCCATTTCACCATCAGCCCAAGGCCCACCATGTTTCCTATCTAAAAGTGAAGTTAGAGTATTGGCATCTAAACATAAAAAGAAAAACTGCACGATCAAATTTATAAAATGTTTAATTCGATTTCTAAAGAGGTAGGATTATGTCAACATGTCTGAAATTGAACTCTCGTCCGATTGTACCTGAACAATAAAGAATAAATCAGAACAAAGTGGGTTATTTATTCTCACTAAAGCAGAACTGAAAAATGATTAAAATATTCTAAAAATGTTTTCAGAGAAAACATTTTACAGATTTGACAGAATTTGATAGAAATTCAAATTTGGGGCCTGGTGGGACTTGAAAACAGCTCTGTTTAGCCACAGGCAGATGTTTCTGAGCTGGGCTCTGGTCTGAAATCTAGCGTGGTCTTTCTGAGCCTGAAGAAAACCCATTTTGCAGAGGTACTTTTGGGAAGGTTCTATCCCAGCCTCAGCTGAAAGCCTCAGGCTCTCAACAACTGCAGGAGAATAGCAGGGCTTTGGGAAGAACTTAATAGAATCCTTAATGCCACTAACAATCCACCGCTATTGAACTGCATTAAGTAGATATTATGGGAGGACAAAGAACTAAATAGCTCGACATCACCCTCATTGGGCATGCGGGCCCCCGGCGGGGACCATTTTATGGGCAGCGCCATTGTTCCCCGCACTCCCCAGGTTAGCTTTATATTGCAAATGATACCCTGAAAAGGAAAAGAGAAGTGGCTTTCTTTTCTTCTCTCTCTCTCTCTTTCTTTCCCTCTTTTTCTCTCTCTTTTTCTGTCTCTGCTTCTCTCTCTCTCTCCTCTCTCTCTCTCTCTCTCTCTCTCAAAATGGCCCTCACAAAAAGAAAATCATCTTAGGCCAGAAGAAAATGAAAGGCATTGTTACCATGGCTGGACCGTAGCAAATGAAATACATCATGGGCTCGGGAGCGGGAAGCTACATTCGAGCTGTTTTATTTTGGTGCTTTGGAATGTGGTCCACATGAGAACATAAACAATGCCAAATCTGTGCGAATTAATAGGCCGGGCTTGACATATTTTCCTTTGTTTGAGGCCAGGCAGGCTGGGGTTGGGGGTTGGGAGGAAAAGGAGAAGATAAAGGGAGAGGGGGAATCTTACTTGATTAAAAAAAAAAAAAATCCAATAATCCAGCTGGATAGGAGGAGCGTGTGGCCACCCTTCTGAAGACGGGCCTTCAGAATCAGTGGCGAGCCAGCCGTCCACCACTTGAAGTCTCGTCACTTGCTAGGATCAAAATGCTTTTTTGAGAAAAAAAAGGTCTCCATAGAATTGTTTGCAAACTGCAAAGTGCTTCAGCGACTGACATGAAAATGTTAGAAGCTGGAAACCTATTCCCAGGCAGAGGCCTCCTCTGTCACCTTGGTGGGTAATTGTGCCTTTTGCATCCGCCTTGTCATCAGCAGCAGGAATGAGGGGGCCCCAAGGACCGCCCTGGCAGCACGGGTGTTGAACCAGCAGAGTAAATTAAAACACGGATTAGAGCAAGTATGATTGGGGATGACAAGCAGGGCGGGTGTAGCCACAGAACAGGCCGAGTTGCCCAGATGGTCCTCAGAAAGACCACGCAGCGCTGCTTTCTCCCCAGCCTGCTCCAGCTGCCCGTCTGAAGGGGGCATTCAGGAGGCCTCAAGCCATTTTCTGGGACTGGGAAAATGAGTCTCCTTTCTTTGCAAGTTTAGAAATACCGACAGCTGCTACCAGGTACATGGAAATGTAAGCCTCCCGATACCGACCTCTCCTCTGTGGAAGGGCGGGGCAGCTCTTGGTTGGGTATTCTGATGGGCAGGGCTACTCCTTTTGGCTACCTTGTTTGAATTCAGAGAAGAAACTTTCTGGGCCATTCAAAGCAGGGTAAAGGCCGGGGGAGTAGCCCGGGCTGCCTTGAGAACAGCACTTAGCAAACTGGTGAGTATACATCAAGTGCATATCATGTTCTAAAGGTCGTAGCTTTATTTCCAGGATGTGTATGACTGGTTTGGGCAGACAATACCATGTCAGAGATGCCCAGGAGGGACGAGGTAGGGCTGACATCTAGTTCACATTCTGCTCACCAAGCAGGATAGTGTCCCTGGGAGGAAGGGGCGTCTCCCATTTTCCATAAATGCACCCCGTGAGTCGCAGTGGCCCCGGATTTATCACAGTTTTGCTACAGCCCTCTGGATAGGTATGAGCATCATCATCCCCATTTTACTGACAAGGAAGCTGAGGCTCAGAGAAGTTTGACAATTTGTCTAAGGTCACAGCTAAGAAGGGGAGAGCTGGGACTCTGACCTGTGTCTTCTGAGTCCAGAGCCTGCCCCTCTTAATCACTGTGTGGGAAAAAGGGCAGAGGGAGATTAGGAGAACTGGAAAACTACCCCTCGCCCAGAAGCTTTGTCAGCACAGGGACCTAGAAACCCAAAAGGATGTGGTGATGGTTTCTGGAATTGGGACAGATTGGGGAAAGGGGGTGGGGCTGGGGACAGGAAGGGGTTGAAAATGCTCCAAGTGGACAAAGCAGGGGGAACTCTGCCAGGACAAGAAGCAGAGGGTCACTTCTATCAAAATCTAGGAACACCTCCCATCCCTGTTTTCCTTTTTTTTTTCTGCGGTACGCGGGCCTCTCACTGCTGCGGCCTCTCCCGTTGCGGAGCACAGGCTCCGGACGCGCAGGCCCAGCGGCCATGGCTCACGGGCCCAGCCGCTCCGCGGCATGTGGGATCCTCCCGGACCGGGGCACAAACCTGCATCCCCTGCATCGGCAGGCGGACTCTCAACCACTGCGCCACCAGGGAAGCCCCCCATCCCTGTTTGATAAAATACAGTTGACCCTTGAACAACACGGGTTTGACTTTCATGGGTCCACTTATACGTGGATTTTTTTCAGCAAATAAATTGGAAAAACTTTTGGAGATTTGCAGCAATTTGAAAAAAAGTCACAGCTGATCCACATAGCCTAGAAATATCAAAAAAAAAAAGGAAGAAAAAGTTATGTCATGAATGCACACAATATGTATGTGGATGTACATATAACATACAAAATACGTGTTAATCTACCGTTTGTTACCAGTGAAGTTTCTGGTCAACAGCAGGCTATCAGTAGTTAAGTTTGGGGGAAGTCAAAAGTTATATGTGGATTTTCAACTGCCTTGAGGTGGGGCGGCGACCCTAAACCCCATGTTGTTCAAGGCTCGACTGACCTCAAATATCAGAGTCTGGGAGGAAGATTCACTTCCACTGACAGACACTTGGGTGTCTAATGGGGGTTTCGTGTGTTCAAAGACGAACTTCTGATGTCCACTCTTATCTCATCCTCTCCCCAAAACTGTCTTCGGCACCTTCCTCATCTCTGTCTATGAGAAGTCTGTCCTCCCCGTTGCTCAGGCCTGATATTTTGGAGCTATCTTTGACACTTTTCTCTCTCTCATACCCACAGCCCATCCATCAGCAAAGCGTGGCAGTTCTCCCATCAAAACATAGCCATCCCACTGCTACTGGTCCAAGCCACCACGACTGTCTGGATTAGTTATAACAGCCTTCTAATAGCTTCCTGGTTTCTACCTGCTTCTACCTCACAACCTTTAAAAAGATTCTTCTGTTCAGGACTCTGTGATGGTTTCTCATGTCACTCAGAATAAAAGCCCAAGTCCTCACTATCACCTACAAGTCCTCACCCTGGCTATTCCATGCCACCTTTGTTCTTTCCTCTCCCATCCTTCTCTTCCCAGGTCACTGTGCTCCAGCCTCAGGTGGGTTCCCCACGGTGCCTGATGCACGCCAAGCCTGGTCCTGCCGCAGGGCCTTTGCATGTGCCGATTCCTCTGCCTAGGCTGCTCTTCCCCCAGATATCCACAGGCATCACACTTTCATTTCCTGTCTTCAGGACTCTTTTCCATTGCCACCCATAAGAGAGGTCTTCCCGGACTTCCCTAAATGAAATATACTTCCCACTCCCATTCCATCTGACTTTCTTTCCCTGACCCTGCTTTATTTTTCTGCCTAGCACTTGTCCCCTCAACTTTGTCTGTTTTATCTACTAGTTAGAGTTAAAGACCTGGGGCGTTGGACCTCCTTCATGGCCTGCACGACCCCAGGTCTGAATCGCAGAAGTGGGATTCAAATGCTGAGATTCTTAGAAGGGGTGAGAAGGGGGATCCTGAACATTTCTGGAAACCCCTTCATTCTGTGTTGGGAGAGAGAAAAGGAAGCCTTGATAGAACAGACAATCACACAGATAGTCCATATAAATCACTTAGCAGAGCTCCTGGCACATAGTAAGCCATCAATAAAGGTTTACTGTCATCGCTGTTCTTATTGTTATTCCCTGATTCTTGGGATCCACATACATCAATGACAAATGTTGGCAAAAACTTAAACTTTAGGTATCTAAATTAAATAATGCAGTCATTTATTGAATCTAATCATTTTTTGCTAAAAATATCCGAATGCTTAAAATTTATATAATTTTAAAAACATTGTTCAAACTAAAAAAGGTATGGCAACCAAATGTAACACCTGATCCTACATCAGGTCTTGTACTGCAAGGTGGAAAATGCTATCAAGAACATTACTGGGTCCACTGACAAAATTGAAACACAAATGATCAACTAGATAAAAGTTACTGTATCAAGGTTAAGTTTACTGAAGTGGATAACTTTACTGTGGTTATGTAAGAAGATATTCTTGTTCTTAGGGAATCCCCACAGAAGCATCTGAGGGTATGTAACTTGAGTTGTGCAATGTACTCTCAAGTAGTTTAAAGAAGCAAATTTGGTGTGTGTGTGTGTGTGTGTGACAGGCACAAGTGATACAGCAATGGGAAAAAACGCTAATGGTAGGCGAATCTAGGCCAAGAGGAAAGGGTGTTCTTTATAATGTTTTTAGTTTTGTAACTTTTCTGTGAATTTGAAGCTATTTCCAAATAAATATTTTAAAAAACAAAACACTGCTTGTAGTTCAGGGTTATGATTTGCATCTTAAATCAAAAAGAGGAGTGTAGGGA
>NW_006786802.1:1442933-1453055 GCF_000442215.2 Lipotes vexillifer | reverse complement strand
AACACGATCAAACTGGAAGTAAAAATAGGAGATTTACTTATCAACCTTAAGCCCAACAGAAAGAAGATAAGGTTCTGGCCTGTAATGCAGGAGACGGGGTGCTTTGTTTGTTTGTTTGTTTGGTGGTGGGGAAGGTGTTTTTTCTTTCTTTGAGTGCTTGTAAGGCCCTCAAGACTCTGAAAAATGAGATTTCATTTTAAAGTATCAGAAAACTTTGGAAGATGATGAAATGCAGCGTGCCTGATAATTCGAGATGCTTCTAGACCAGGAGGCTTCTTTGAAGTCGGTTAGCATTTCAGAGCTTCGAATGTTAATTGTATGCAAAGAAATAAAACACTTAAGCAAACTTCAATCTAAGGAGATTTGCATAAAGGATTAGGACCCCTTGGCTTTCCAAAATACTCTTCCATCTGAAAATGGGTGCACTGTGCTCTCAGATCCCCCAAATTTCTTTGTGTTCTCATTGAAGTTCGATTTAATCCTCCTCTCTTCATTCACACCTTCTCTCTAAACCTCCCAGGCCTGTGCTTTGAGAGCCAGGGATCATTCTTCTCCCCAGTTGAGGGGGGTTTGCTGTTCATTAATTTCTCTAAGAAGATTACCAAGTGCTTGTTTGTTGTTGTTGAAGCAACTAATTTCCCTAAAGCTCTTTGTTTTTCCAACTGGTTTACACTTTAATGCCCTTGATTGAATTTCAACAACAAGGGATCCACTTGACCAACCAACTCTCTTTAGGAAGAAAACAAAAAGCCAGAATTTGGTGCAAACTATTTTAACCACAGGCCTGCTCTAAAAATATCTATTCAGCCATTTTAGACAGTTTCCAAAGAGATGTGTCCTAATTAGCATATCATTCAGGCCTTGTTTCCTTCCTAACGTCAAGGTGACCTTCACTGAAACGGAATTTCTTTAATTATGAAATGATGGGAAAAGTAACGTCCCATAGCATCCTTGTCAGTGTAGCAGGATTTTACAAATTTGGTTTACGTTTTCTTTTTCTCCCTTTGTTTGTTTGTTTCTTTCTAATATTTCTTGTCTTTAACGGCTCTAAGGCTGGAGCAGAATGGCACATCTTTCTTAAGAACTTCAATACATAGATTTTGAAAGTGATCAGAATGTTTAGTACACTCTTGTTTAGAAATCCATTTTTACCAGGGTAATTGTGTGGAGGCTAAGTGGGAACCCCCTTCACTCTGATTCACAGCCATTTAAACATTTGTGCCAGTTAATTACCATAATTGGTTTGTTTAATTAGCATGAGGAATACTGGCGCTTTCACACGGGGATGCCTCTATTGACTTGGAGATGCCTTCGCTGTCAGGCACCCCAAGGACACCAGCCTGGCTATTGAGGGCTGAGTTTGTCTTCAAGTCTCTGGGGAGTTTTCCCCCTGCCTTAAGCACCTTGAAGATTGACCCTTGAACTTTCTAAGCCTAAAATGCTATTGATATTCTGTACTTTGTCAGAAGAAAGGAGGTGGGGGGTGGGGCCGGCAAAGGGCCCCTGTGGGATATGATGCCCTGTGGGAAGGTGGAGCCCAGCGTGGCAGCTGCTTGCAGATCTGTGGGCTCCCCACACAGAAGCAGAGTTCCTGGGGCCATGTCTGAAGGCTGGATCTGGGGGGACCCCGTGCTGTTCTGTTGAAGGACTCTTAGCACACATGTAATGAGTTTCTTTTACTATTAGCACAGTGGATGGAAAATGAATAGCCAAATGATAAACCCCAGGAACAATTATCGAGTTCCTACTATGTGTGGAGTAATCTAGTAAATGGAGCATCACCCATTGGGAGAGATTGTCAATGAGGAATTCGAATCCTCCAGGCATAAGACCTAGTAACAACCCCTCTGTGGGGAAGAACGGCAGGAAAAGTTGTCATCAGAGAATCCAATTAAAAACATGCAGTTCTGTTAACGTCAAGATTTAATTGCAGGACTGGGCTGGTCCATGGCCTGTTAGGATTTTAAAAGGTTGTGAGCACTTGTTTCTACATTGTGATGGATTTTGGACCAAGCTCCTCTTTAAAACCCTGAAAACGTACAGAGGAGAGGACTCTTTTAAACCAGTCCAACAAAAGGAATCCCACATTCCAAAGGTGAAATATCATAGATTCCAAATAGATGATGTTTGGCTTACCATAAAATATGCCAAAGAAGAACGCAGAAGTGTTCGGAATTCCAAATGGCTGAAATGTACGTCGAGGACAGAGTCCGTTATTAGGTTTCCACCAGGCAGAACCTGCAAATACATAGACTTAAGAAGCACTTCAAGGACCTCTAGAAAACTAACCTCAAACAATTTGAAATCTATTTATAATAATTTTGGTTAATAAAAAACTTGAGATCATTCAGTTTAGGAAATTTTTGTTTCTTGGCATGTGGCCGAAATCACACACTCAGATTTTTTTCCTGTGTTTACAATTTTTATTTGTTATTATTATTTTTAAAAAGTAATCCACCCTCCTAATGTTGGCTCTAATGTGACTTGGCTGAAGTCTCATAGCTGAGCGATAACCCATCCTACACAATGGTAAAGTTTAATGAAAGTGGATGCACTCCGTCTTTCAAAAACTGCACCAGCACCCAGCTATTGATCTGACATGTATCTAGGCGTGTCTTCTTGTCCGAGTGTTTTAATAATCTAATTTAAAAATAGGCTTCTTCTTTGAAAACATCTGAGTCTGACACCCACGCTTCCTGCCACCTATAGTAATGTTGGGCTAATATGATTTGGAGGTAAGCTAGCCTACGCCTGGTTTCATGAGGAAGTGGAAGGGGGGATGAGGCCTCATTGTTTGACAATGTCTCTAACTTTAGGAAGAGTCTTTGTGTACTGGAGCTGTAATGAATAATTAAAAGAAGTGTGGCCATCCACTTTAATTAGATCTCAGTGCATTTTCAAATAGGTACACGGAGGGCTGTGTAAACCAGTGGCCTCATTGTGTATGAGAACCAGAAATCTCTTAGAGAAGACCCTTGTCCCAAGAATCCTGCCGTTATTATTATGCAGTGATGAATTGCCCGTTGCTGAAAAGGTGCTGCCAGGGAAGGTAACATCCACCTTTGCACATCTTTTCCCAGCCTCCTTGCCTTGTCAGCACGCGTCATTCTCGGCATCTCACCACCCTTCTATCTGGACCAACATTAGAATATGTGGCTGCTTCTCCAATCATCATTGTTACCAACCCCGAGCAAATTCCCTGTGAAAAGCGACCCCTAACAGTACAGTGTTTGACATCACATCTTGAACCTGAATAAGCAAATAGACCAGCCGCATCTTTAGGGTCAAGCTTCATAGTCATTTTTTATGACCCAGGAAATCATTTTCGGTGACAGTGATGACAAGTGCTGAACACAGGCCCTGTATGAATACATCCGTGAAGGTGGCCTTACAAACACTCGGGGTCACTCTTACTCAGGGCCTTCCCACCAAGACACCTACTGCTTGGCAGGCGCCTACGCCACTGGAAAAAAAGAAGGTAAGAAGGAGCATGTTGACTCCAAGTTCCTAACATGATGCTAAGAGTGTGAGAACGCACTGCTTAGCAGGATGGTTAATGAGGGCTGACACCTTTGGGTTTCCCTGAGATCGCTATCAGCAGAGAATAGTTGGTGACAGAAGCTCGCAAACTTGGCTCCACCTTGGAATCCTCTTTTAAAAGAATCTTTAGAAATTAAAAAAAAAAAAGTTAAAAATGAAAATCATCGTCATCAAGCTTTACAAATCTTCCTGCCTAGGTCACACCCCTGACCTATGAAATCCACATTTCTGGGGGATAGGACCCAAGCATCCAAGTTTTTAAAAATTCCCCATGTGGTTCAACATGCAGGCAAGTTGGAGTACCAGTGGTTTAAGTGACATTTTGAAATAGGATGCGGAGGAAACAGTTTTCTTTTAGAACTTCGAGTTTTGATGGCTATGCTGGACGTCTCCAGAAACAAACAAAAAAATAACAATAATCAGTTAAACGTGTCGAAATGGAACAGTCTAATTACACAAATATTGTTGGTAACCTAACACATTTGTTTAGCCTCCTGCTTCCCTAGGAGAGCCTGTTTGTGGTGCTTATAATGGAAGCCACCTGCCCCCCGAACCATCTATTCTAGCTGGCATGAGGCGCTGCCCTTTATCTCATATTTAAAACACAAGCAATGCCTGAAATTCATTTTCAATTTATTTTCCAATCATATGAAAGGAAGAAAGAAAAAGATTATTCTATTGAATCTTCGGGCTGGTAAACTGTTGTTAAGGCTCGTTCTGGACGCGTGGCGGAGAGCTCCCGGGATAGTCTATGGGGAGCAGAGTTAATCGAATAAACTAATCTGGGCTGTGGAGATTAACTCTCAGTGGTTGCAGGAAATGGGGTGAGGCAGAATGCAAAGAGCAGAGACCTCAAGGTGCTGGGGGAAAGCAGTTTGGAATCTCCCTCCCTCACCCCAATGCTGGATCCCCTCTACTCAGTCTTAATTTTGGTGGTACGGAGCGCACCGGCCAAAAGGTGATGTTTTTTGGGTTTTCTGAAGGGGGTGGGCTGCTGCCCTGTGAGGCCAGACCTTTTGCAGCCGCAGGGAACCCAGGCTGTGTGCCGGAGGTAAATACTAGCTGGAGGTGAGGATTTGGTTCAAAGCAGCCCCTGATGGTGGGTAACTGTCTGACTCTCTGGGCGCGTTCTTTCCAACAGCCTTTGATTCCCTTTGCCAAGGCACACAGGCCACCCTGGGGTGGAAGCACTTGTGTCAGAATGCAGGTTAAAGCCTCAGCCCCCAGGGCGGGGCGGGGCCTGGAGCAACCTTTGGGTCTGGAGACGGGCTTCCTGCCCCCTGGTAGGGCTGTCTCCCTGTTTGCTTGGTTCATGGGGAATCAATCTGAGGGCGGGTCCGCTGGGAGCAACCCCCAGCTTCAGGGGCAGGAGTTCCCAGCCCTTCACCTTGACAGGAGAGGCAGTGGGAAGTGACAGCCGGGTCCCTGGAATAGCTGCTGAGGCTCTCTGGTGAGTTGCCACCTCCCCGCCCCCGTCCCCCAGACCCCCAGTGCTGAGCCAGTAAGAGCTAATATTCTTCCCCAAATAAAATTAGGGTAAAGCACAGTGGTGAGAACACCCAACCTCTCTAAAATATCCCCCGCTTCTCTCCCACCTCCCTCAACACCAGTCCAGCCACGGCCCCTAATCTCAGTCATTGGGAACGCCTTCAGGGGCTCTGTGGTGGGTAGCCTCTGGATTGCTCTCTTGGCCTCCTCAAATCTGTTCCCCACCAACAGCCAGAGGAACCTTGTCACAAGATGCAGATGAGGTTATGAGCTGCTCCTACTGAGTTCCTATTACTCTTAGGATGAGGCCTGATACCTTTAATAAACATCCACCCTGTGTCTGGAGCAGTACACAGAATGCTTAGAGGGGTCCTGCGGATGCCAGGGGGGCTGGCTTTAAATACTGGCTGTATGACGTTGGGCAGGTCACAGAAACCATCTCTTTTGCACAATCTATAAAAGGGGAGGAAGACGCTAGCACTGACCACAGGGGCTTGTTGTGAGGCCTGAATGGGTCAACAGAGGCCTAGAGGAGTGCCTGGCACCCAGCAAGGCTGCTCTCCCTGCCACCTTCTCCTGCCACCCTTTCGCTAGCTTTCTCGTCTCCAGCCAGGCAGGGCTTGCTTTCTTTTCCTCCAGTGTGCCGGAGTCTTTGCACACGCTGTCCCCTCTTCCACACCTTGCCCCTTCCACAGTTAGAGGAGGCACCTTGAAGCTTGCTTGGCTTCCCCATCATCAGCCCTGATGGATGCTGAAAGGAGGATGGATTCTTCCCTGCCCCCAAAGGAGAAGTGTCTCTCTCCCCTCCCAGGGCCCCGTAGCTGCCATCTGTGGACGTGGCTAAACCTGTGCCCGAGATCACAGCAGGCTGACTGCAGCTTGAGAGAAGCCTGGGAAGTCACGAATTTTCATTATCTCTAGAGGAGCAGGGCTCTAGGGGGAACAGGGTTACATGTGAAAGGCAGCAGGAGCATTTGCAGCACTGGGATCCAACCCAGGTCTGTGTGTCTATCTGTACACGATTCTCCTTTATCCTCAGAAGAATTTTCTAAGGTTGGTGTTATTGTCTTCTTTTTATAGAGAGACTGAAGGGGTTCAGAGAGGCTAAGTGACTTACCCAAAGTCACACAGCAGAGCTTTTCTGACGGTGGAGCCCATGCTCTCAAACTCCACTCTCTCAATATTGGCACTCATGCTAGAGTATGGTCATGCTAGCATGGCCTGACCCTCACAATTGAGCTAGAAGACTCCGCATTAAATGCAAAGTCTTATCTTTCATCATGGAGACCCTCAGTTCTCGGTGTTTTAGGGGAAAAATAAAACCCAACCATGTCTTCAGGTTTTCACTGTAGCCTCTCTTTCGAGTCCCAACTCTGATGGCACCTCTTCCAGGAGATGGTCCAGGAAATGACAAGGCTCTCGCTAAGAGACTTCTCTAAGCTTCCAGTCTACCTGACGATAGAAGGGAAACTCCCCACGACCTTAATATTTTGGTTCAAACAAGCATCTCGCATTCCCCCTCCTCTTATTGCTGAAGTGAGAGTGTCTCATACATGTCTGTGGAGCCAAATCACATAGCAGGGGTGTCCTCCCTCACTTCTCCATAGCAAGCAGGCAGTGTAGCAGGGATGTCCTTCGTAGCCACAAACTCAGATGTATGAAAACGGACCTTTACTTTTTGTTAACTGAACCAGACTTTGCTTTCCAGCCCAGATTCTACCCAAGAGCAGAAAACGTGATTTAGGAAAGAGAGGTAAGCCCAGTCCAGATTTTCCCCTTAGTCCCTTTCGGATAAATAATCCAAGCAAATGCAGAGCCTCCCCCTCTCTTCTCTTCTCCCCTTCTTGCCAAGGTTGATTTCAGTTCTGGGAGCCAGGGGGGCTTTGTCAACCACCCAGGCATCCAGCAGAGGCCCCTGGTCCCTCCTTATCAGTAGCTGTCCATGCTGGGTTCTGCCATCGGCCACGGTCATTGGCAGTCAAGCCTGGTGGCGCCCACGGAGATGAGCTTGTCTTCCCACGGGCCACACAAGAGAGAGATGGGGCAGCCATTTGAATGGTGATGGAGATTCTGCCTTCTCCGAGAATGTATGCTCAAGAGTGGGTGGGATGGGAGATAGGAATCTGTCTTTTACTCTGTAGGTCATTTTCTTGCATATTTTCCAGAATAGGAACACATATTTTGGGGATCTAACTTGGCCTTTAAACACAAAACAACTGTTTCATCTGACACTCAATGGAAATGACCAGTGATCTTTCCCAACACTCTTAATCCACTACTAGGCACTGAACATACAGAGTCATTGGATTTTCAACAGCCCCTTGAGGAATGTTCAATCATCATCCGCCCCGTTTTACAGATGAGGAGACTGAGGGTCAGTGAGGAAGTCTGAGGATTACGTCCAAGGCCCACCATGGATAAGCGGTATCACAGAGATTAACTATTATTTCTCAACAGTGAAGGGCATGTTGGCAGCTCAAGCATAACATGCCTAAAACTTACCCTTGAAGCAACTCTTCTGCTTGAAATAGTTCTTAGAGGGGCATCCTCAGCCTCTCTCCAGCTCACATTAAAAACCTGGAATGCTTTGTGACGTTCCTTGTCCTTCCCTTGATCACTGGTCTCCACCTACTTCCACTCTGCCTAACCTGCTGACCTAGTTCATATGGGATCTCCAGGACCTGGGACAGTAGCTGGTACATAGTAGGTGTGGTAAAATATGAATAACATATTTATCATTTTAACCATTTGTAAGCATACAATTCAGTGGCATTAAACATATTCATACCGTGTGCAATCATCACCACTGTCTATACCTAAAACTTGTTTACCATCTCCAACAAAAACTGTACTCATTGAACAATAACTCAGTCCCTGGTAATCTCTATTCTACTTTCTGTCTCTGTGAACTTGCATATTTTGGGTTCCTCATATAACTGGAATCATACCTATTTGTCCTTCCATATCTGGCTTATTTCACTTAGTGTAATGTTTTCAAGGTCCATCCACGTTGTAGCACGTATCAACATTTCATCATTCCTTTTTATGGCTGAATGACATTCCATTGAATCTATAGCTCACATTTTATTTATCCATTCATCTGTGGATGGAAACTTGGATTGTCCCCACCTTTTGGCTGTTGTGAATAATGCTGCTATGAACATTGGTGTACAGATATCTGCTTCATTCCCTGCTTTCAATTATTTTGGATATATGCCTAGAGTCATACGGTAGAGTTCTATATTTAAGCTTTTGAGAAACTATCAAGCATAGCAGCTATACCATTTTACATCCTACCAGCAATGCATGGGGATTCTCCTCACCAACACTTGTTATCTTTCAGTTTAAAAAAAAACAAAACTGTGGTCATTCTAGTCGGCGTGATGTGGTATCTCATTGAGGTTTTGATTTGCATTTCCCTAATGATTAATGATGTTGAGCATCTTTCCATGTGCTTGTTGGCCATTTGTATATCTTCTTTGGAGAAGTGCCTATTCAAGTCCTTTCTCTACTTTTAAATTGGGTTGTTTATTATTTTGTTGTTGAGTTGTAAGAGTTCTTTATATATTCTGGATATTAATACCTTATCAGATATACTATTTACAAATATTATTTCCATGCAGTATGTTATCTTTTTGCTTTCTTGATAGTCTCCTTTGATGCACAAAAGTTCTTAATTTTGATGGAGTCCAATTTATCTTTTTTTAATTTTGTGTCTGCTTTCAGTGTCATATCCATGACGTCATTGCCAAATCCAATGTCATGATGATTTTTCCCCAATGTTTTCCTCTAAGAGTTTTACAGTTTTAGCAATTAAGCTTAGGTCTTTGATCCATTTTGAATTAATTTTTGTATATGCTTTAGGGTAAGTGTCTAACTTCATTGTTTTGCCTTGGGGATATCCAATTTTTCCAACATTTGTTGAAAAGACTGCCTTTCCTCGTTGAATGGTCTTGGCACCCTTGTCAAACATCAACTGACCATATGTCTGAGTTCGAGATGCTATACCAAAATACGATAGATTGGGTGGCTTAAACAACAAGTGGTTATTTTTCAATTATAGAGGATGGAAGTCTGGGATCAGTGTGACAGTATGGTCGGGTTCTTGCTGACGGCTGTTTTCCTGGTTTGAAGATGGATGCCTTCTGCTATATTCTTATATGGCAGAGAGAGAAATCATCTCTCTCTTAGCCGTTCTTTTAAGGGTACTAATCCCTTTCATGAAGACTCCACCTTCATGGCTTAATTACCTCCCAAAGGCCCCACCTTCAAATACCATCACATTGGGGATTAGAGCTTCAATTAGAGAATTCAATCTATGAATTTTGATACAAACATTCAGTCCATAGCACCATATATGTGAGGGTTTATTACTAGGATTTCTATTATATTCCATTGGTCTATATGCCTGTTCTGATGCGAGTTCCATACTGTTTTTATGACTGTAGTAAGTTTCCATGTCAGGTAATGTGAGCCTTCCAACTTTATTCTTCTTTTTCAAGATTGTGTTGGCTATTTGGGGCCCTTTGCAATCCCATATAAATTTGAGGATCGGCTTTTTTATTCTTGGAAAAAAGGCTGTTGGAATTTTGATAGGGATTGTGTTGAATCTGCAGATCATTTTAGGTAGTATTAACATCATAAGAATGTTACATCTTCCTATCCATGAACAAAGGACGTCTTTCCATTTATTTAGATCTTTAATTTCTTCCAGCAATTTTTGTAGTTTTCATCATACAAGTCCTCCTCCTTGGTTAGATTTATTCTTAAGTATTGAATTATTTTAGGTGCTAATGTAAATGGGATTGTTTTCCTAATTGCATTAATATTTTTTAAAGCTCCTTAAAAGATGCTTATGTGCAGTTGGAGTTGCAAACCAGTGTCTTAGTCAAAGCTTGACAAGGTAGATGCCATGTCTCCCTAACCTCCCTGTTTCTGTGCCTGGCAAGGACCCTCACCTTGAGTCACTGCTCAATAACTTATTTTTTTTAATTTTATTGAAGTATAGTTGGTTTACAATATTGTGTTTAATTTCTGCTGTATAGCAAAGTGACTCATTTATATATATATATAATATATATATATATATATATA
>NW_006786802.1:1436229-1442923 GCF_000442215.2 Lipotes vexillifer | reverse complement strand
TTTTTTTTTGCGGTACGTGGGCCTCTCACTGCTGTGGCCTCTCCCGTTGCGTAGCACAGGCTCCGGACGTGCAGGCTTAGCAGCCACGGCTCACGGGCCCAGCCGCTCCGTGGCATGTGGGATCCTCCCGGACTGGGGCACGAACCCGTGTCGCCTGCATTGGCAGGCGGACTCTCAACCACTGCGCCACCAGGGAAGTCCTATTTCTTTCTCATATTCTTTTCCATTATGGTTTATCACAGGATATTGAATATAGCTCCCTGTGTTATACAGTAGGACCTTGTTTATCCATCCTGTATATAATAGTTTACATCTGATAATCCCAAACTCCCAGCCCATCCCTCCCCATCCCCTGCCCTTGGCAACCACAAGTCTGTTCTCTATGTCTGTGAGTCTGTTTTTGTTTCGTAGATAGGTTCATTTGTGTCATATTTTAGATTCCACATATAAGTGATATCATATGATATTTGTCTTTTTCTTTCTGACTTACTTCACTTATTATGATAATCTCTAGGTCCATCCACGTTGCTGCAAATGGCATTATTTCATTCCTTTTAATGGCCGTCAGTAACTGTTTTCTGATGCATGCATGTGTAGCTTCCTTCTTGGAAAATACATTTTTAAATTTGTTAGGTTTCAAATAGGCTACACCTGCATCCTGATGATTCTGGTCCTCTACCTACGCCCCAACATTTTCCATTTTCCCCAACTGGTTTCCAGAGGGAAGGCCTGTTTATCATTGATTCCTCTGAAAGACTGGACTCATCCAGGAAGGGAGCTGACATCGGCTACAGAGCATCTCCTACTGGGATGGGACTGGGGACCCACCCTCTACTGAAGGAAGCAATGATACTTGATTTCAACCAAATAGCACTGGCTGGGAAATGACCCCCTCGATAGCAGTAGTAGCATTCAGACCCACAGGGTGTGGCCAGCTGATGGGTCAGCTGGAGAAAGGAGGGGGTCTGCTCTGATTGAGGAGACCAGCACAGACATCCCACGATGGCCATATATGCAGCTCCTGCCATCACCTGATCATGCCCACCTTCCTTAACATTTATTACGAGCACTCATTATGACTGGTATCCAGGGGCCCCCAGCCCCAGACACTCACTCAGGGACAGGTGGCCGTCCGCCGCAGGGTTTCTGGTCAGAAATTCACAACAAGGAGGACTCCAAGTTCACCAGCCTGATTGGCACTGCTTTCTGAGAAACCTAACAGATGGGCTCTAATTGCAGACCTGTTGTGGGGACATTGTTAACAAACACACAAGTAGCTGTATACAGGGCTTTTTGGAACCGAATGTGACTTGGCAGCTGGGGACGGAGATCTAATTACCAACATCTGAGTTTCTTGTTTAATGAAGGGGAATGTGGAAAACGGCGTGCTTGAGGCAGCTGGAATGGAGAAGGCAGCCAGGGCTGTGACTGTGCTGTGCCTGCACACTCTCTGGTGGCCAGGTGCCTTCGTGTCATCCAGGGGCTTCCTCTGTCCTCTCCCTGAAGTCCAGACATCACTTTTGGGAGAGAGGGTGGGATTCTTGGGATCCTTAGGTATCAACCACGGACTGTTAGAGAACAGCATAGCTGGGGGCACGTTGGTCCATATTCATTAGGCTTTTCTTCTTAAATTGTCAAGTTGACATTCCAGAAAAATATACCATCTTTAACATGTGGCTTCCTACACCTCCTTGCACAATGCTATTTAACCTTGAAATACATTTACCCCAGTTTCACAGTTCATAAATTTCCAATAATAACTTGCTCAGGCTTCTGCAGACTTGCCTTGTCCAAGTGCTATTTTAAGCACTTTACCTGATTAGCTCATTGAATCATTTTTCTAAGTTATTTTTTTAATTTTTAAAATTCTCTTTTTTTCTAACTCTATTGAGGTATGATTGACAAATAAAAATTGTATCTATTTAGGTTGTACGATGCGATTATTTAAAGGTGTACCACGTGATGATTTAATATACATTGTGAAATGATCACCATAATCAAGTTAATATTGCCTCATATAGTGACCATTTTGTGTGCCTATGGTGACAACACTTAAGATCTATTTTCTTAGCAAATTTCAAGTATACAAGACAGTATGGTTAACTGTAATCAACAAGCTGTACGTGAGATCCTGGAACTTATTTAACTTATAAACGAAAGTTTGCACCCTTTAACCAATAGCTCCCCATTTCTTTCACTCCTAATTTAATCCTTTAAGTAACCCTAAGAGATAGATACCATTCTGGTTTCCAGCTTACAGATGAGGAAACTGAGGCACAGAGAAGTTAGGTTACTTCTTGGGGAGAGGCTGGCCTCAGCCTAGGTTCTGGTCTCAGGCTGACTTACCTGATATTAGTAATAAGTGGCACTCAAGGATGGGTTGCTGAGTCCCAGCTACTGTGCTTGATAGGCTTGATCTCACTCAGTTAAGCCCCCCAATAACTTTATGAGGTAGGCACTATTATTGTCTCTGAGACTTGGAACTGAGGGTTGGAAGATGGAGTGACTTGCTCGAAGGGTGCCTTCTCTGAGCCTCCCTGTCCTGACACTCTATTAGAAAAGGCCCTGACATTTAGCATCACTGCAGGGATTCTTTATCTCTTTGAGGTCATTGACTTTGTGGTCACAATGGCCATTTAAGAGGGTCCATGGAAGAAGTTGCTCTTGAGTTTCAACACCAGGGAAAAATGAACCATCTCTGGAGAGATCAAATTGGTTTTACTGTATGGACACTGTGAAACTTATGAAACCAACCTCTCCAACCAGGCTTCAGGTTCCCTGAGGGGGATATGCAGGTGTGTCTGAAGCTTCTAAGGGTCTACCTCTTACGGTTGTTACAAAAGCACACAATAAGAATCTTCACGTGCTCCCAGGGTGTCATTATTCCTTGAGAAGGAAAAACCACTCAGGTTCTGCTCCCAGCCTCCCCAGGGGTATACTCCTGGATACATATGAGAAGCACTATTGTAAAGAATCATGCTTCTCACCTTCCCTTAGTTAGTAGGCTGCTCTGAAAGCATAGGGAGCAGAGTAGCAACTATGCAGGACCTTGGGGCCCATGTTTTGTATACAACAGCCTTAGCCTGAGCTTCTCCATATTTCTCTTTTGATCTAATTTCTTTCTTCCTCATTATATTTTCCAAAATTGACTACAACAATATTTCTGGTCCCACATGTGCCTTCAGAACCTTGTCACTCCCCTCCCATTGAACCAGGATGAGCCTTTGTAGCTGCCTTGACTAATAGAGTGTGGCAGAAGTGATACCATGTGACTTGGCAAGGCCTCACTGTCACTGTCATAAAAGATGATATAGGTCGGTACTGATGTTAGCTAAGGTAGAGTAAGCACACATCCCCTGTCTCTCTCACTGAATATAGCTATAAAACTGTGTATAAAATACCTGGAGCAGTTATTTGAGGACTCTGAAAAGTAAGGGTAATGGGCAGATTCAGGAAGACCGGAACCTGAAAAATCACTGAACTGGGGGTGAGTTTACCATTTTTCCCCTGCTCCCTCCACCACTTGGCCCTGCATCATCATGGAAATATGTGGCAGATTGGGGTAAGTAAAGCCCCGAGTTCCTGGATAGAGAACAGAAAAGGGACTCCTTACTGTGTTGAAAAGTACCAGGGAGATAGCAGAGAGAGAAGAGTTCAGGAAAGCAACTGCATAAAGTGGTTTATGAATTCCTGGGCTCACCTCTGAGCTGCACACGCATGGATCTGATTCAAATTAGCATACCAAAGACTTTGAGAACTGAACTGACACAAAGACCACTGCCCATGTGCCAGAATGGCAATGGGAGGTGTGCATGCAGACCAGAGTCAAATAACACTACAAAGACTTTAAAAACTGAACTGACATTTGAACCCTAGCCTGCAGAAGACAGGTTGAAACTTGCAACTTGAACAGGACAAGTCAATTGCCTGCTAAAATCAAAATGTCAACCTTCTCTATAGGATTTATGTAAGACCTAGTATCTCGTAATCTAATATTCAAAATGTCCATGATAGCATCTCAAATTACTTGGCATATGAAAAACCAGGAAAATATCAATATGCATGAGAAAAGACAATCAACAGATGCCAACCCTGAGATAAGAAAGATGTTGGAACTATCTGACAAAGCAGCAATTAAACAAATGCTCTAATAAGTAACTGTGAACACTCTTGATATAAATGACAAAATAAAAATGTTCATAATCTAATTTTAGAATTTAAAAAAAGGAAATGAAATGAAAAACTCACTGGATGGGCTCAATAGCAGAATGAGATGACAGAGAAGTGAGTGAGGATGAAAGACATAAACCTACAGATTCAGGAAGCTCAGTGAACCTTAAACAGGCAAACCTAAAAGAATCACAATCAAACTGCTGAAGACTAGAACAAAGAAAAAAAATATTTAAATGAGCCAGATGAAAATGATACATTCCCTATAGGGGGACAACAATTAGAATGATTGTGAAGAAGCCAAGGATGCCAGAAAAAATAAGAATGACATTTTTAAAGTGCTAAAAGAAAAGAAATACCAACCCAGAATTCTATAACCAGCAAAAATATCCTTCAGAAATGAAGGTGAAATAAACATTTTCAAATGAAGGAAAATAAAAGAATTCATTGCCAGCAGACGAACTCTAAAATAATTGCAAAAGGAAGTTTTTCAGACAGAAAGGAAATGACACTAGAAGGAGACCTAGAACATCAGGAATGAAGGAGGAGCAACAGAAACGGTAAGTATCTGGGAAAATATAATAGACTACTCTTCTCTTAAATTCTTTAAAATGTGTCTGGTGGTTGAAAGCGAAAATCATAACATTGCTTGATAGGGTTGTCAATGCATGTAGATATAATATATAAAACACCTATGATATAAAGGAAGGTGGGTAAAAGTACCTATACAGTGGTAAGGTTTCTACTTTCAACCTGAAGTGGTAAGCTATCAATCCTAAGGAAACTATAAAATTTAAGTATGCATATTGTAATCTCTTGAGCAAGAAGTAAACTAAACAAAGAGGTGTGATAAGAAAACACAATAGAAAAATGTTAATGAAATGTAAAAATATTCAAACAACCCAAAAGAGGGCAGGAAAAGAGAAACAAAGGAACAAGAGCAGAAGTTAATCATGAATAACAGGAAGATCTTGGACTAAACACTTGGAAATGAAACAACACAGTCCTAAATAATCCACAAGTCAAGGAGGAAGTCTCAAGGGAAATTAGAAAAGATTTTGAACTGAACAGAAACAAAAACACCTTATTTCAAAATTTGTAAGATGCAGATACAGCAGTGCTTAGAGGGAAATTTATAGCATTAAATGTTTATATTAAGAAAAGGAGAAAGTTCTCAAATTAAGAATCTAAACTTCTGCGTGAAGAACCTAAAAGAAAAAGAAAGAAAAAGCAAAATAAAATGAAAGCAAGGAAGCAGAAAGAAGCAGAAGTCAATGAAATCAAAAACAGAAAAGCTGTTTCTTTGAAAAGACCCAAAATGGCTATACCTATACCAAGACTGTCTAAAATTATAGAAGACACAAATTACCAATATTAGTAATGAAAAGGGGGATAGTATTACAACCCCCATAGTAGATAGTAAGAGGGAGTTTTGGAGGTGATGAAACTGTTCTGTGTCCTGATTGTAATGGTGGTTAGATGAACCCATACATTAAAAAAGTTAATTCTACTGTATGATAACTTTTTTAAAAAGAATATTCAGATAAAAATTAAAATTAAATTAGGAGTTTGGGATTAGCAGATACACACTACTATACATAACACAGAGAAACAACAAGGACCTACTGTATAGCACAAAGAACTATATTCAATATCTTGTAATGGAAAAGAATCTGAAAAAGAATATACTTATATATATATATATGTAAATATATATAGCACTGAATCACTTAGCTGTATACCTGAAACTAACACAACACTGTAAGTCAACTATACTTCAATAAAAAAAGAAAAAAATTTAAAAGGTGATACAGCTTCTGCTGTACGCCTGTGTATATATACACACAGAAATCATATCGATACACATGTATGTATGTGCATGTATATACGCAAATGCGTGTGTGTTTACATACCCACATAATATATATATTTACATATATAGCTATGGAAGAGCTAGAGCTAAGACACCAAACAGGTGCAGTGAGAAAACACAGAGATTAGCAATAAGAAGTTATTACCGCCCCAAGGGCTAAGGGACAAGGGGGAAGATGGCATTTCAGAGTCCAGGATTCAGGGCCATCTCATGGGAAGCCAGTACCTTGGAGGAGGCAAGGAGGTCTGAGAAACCGTTCATCGAGTTCAGTTCCCTGAATGCAGAGCAGAACAGGGAAGAAGGGTTGGGTGGGAGAGCAGATCTTCAAGCAGACCCGCAAGTGGCCAGCCTGCGGACGAATTATAGTACCTATCTCCTGGAATTGGGACGAAGACAACATTTAATAGTAAGAAAAATGCCTGGAACTTAGTTACTTAAGAGACAGCTGCTATTACTGAAACCTAGGAATTGCAACACTCCACATAAAGAGACAAGTGAGGCTTGGAGAAGCTGATGGACTTGTTAAACATCACACAGTTAGGAATGTCTTTATAATGAGATAAACCAGATAGGATAGACAAGAGTAAAAATTTTAATTCATTTTGGGGTTCAGATGTGAAGTTTTGTGGGTTTTTTTTTTTTTTTTTTTTT
>NW_006786802.1:1430341-1436043 GCF_000442215.2 Lipotes vexillifer | reverse complement strand
AACCCATGTCCCCTGCATCGGCAGGCGGACTCTCAACCACTGCGCCACCAGGGAAGCCCCAGATGTGAAGTTTTAAAGACCTTTCTATGGGATTTAAATCCAGATTGGACTGACCCTGAAGGTCTTGATCATCTGGCTGCCTTGAAGGATGAGATGTACTTGCATTTCCCACAGACACATTTAACAGGAAAGGGCTCATATTTACGAGAATGTATGCTCCATGAGAGCATGGGATTCGTGTGCTTTATTCATTGCTGTGTCCGCAGCACCTAGAATAGCACTTGGCATACAGTAGGTGCTCAATGAATGTTTGTTGAATGAATGAAATAGAATTGGTGACACGGTGATTGTTCTTGGTGTTAAATCAGTTTGGCTGATTAAACACAAATGTTTTATAGGAAAGGTATAAGGGTTACAAAATTGATGGGAGATGAAGGGGGTGGGTCTTGGGACTAGCAGGAAGCTAGGAAACTCTGGAGGCCTACGAAACAGCTGGGACGCAGCAACTTCTCATTCCAAGAGAAGCCTGGTCTTGACATGCCTCATTCACCACCATTGCCCTCGTGAAAATAGCTCCCAACATTCCTACTATTCTAGATACAGGGGAGAAAAATTAACTTGCTGACCTCAGGTCATACACCGGAAGTGATTAGGAAGACGATCCTCACCCCTGCTCATCCCCTCCCTGGCTTCCTTACGAAGAGGCCACCCTGGAGTCAGGAAAGCGGGACCTGGGAATTGCTCTCCTGTCAAATCTATTGATAACTTCAGTAGAAGAGAAAGAATTCATCTTAAGCAATAACAAAAAAGCACCACAGAGTATGATCAAAGAACATGGGTTCTAGAACCAGACTGCCTGAGTTCCAATCCTGATTCTTTTAGCAAACACACTATGCAACCCTGGGCAAGTCACACATTCTCTTTGCCTCAGGTTCTTGATCTGAAAAATGGGAATAGAATAGTTAAACGAGCTAATACATGCAAAGTGCCTAACAGTATCCGGCCAGAGTAAACCGTTCAATGAATAAAATCAATGTGGGTTAATGCATCAGTTATCTGCCATAATATGCCACATACTAAACAAACACAAACCCAGTGGCTTAAAAGCTCATGGGTCTGCTTGGTGGATAGGTGGTTCTGCTGGGCTGGGCTATGCACACTCAGGTGTCTCTGGTCAGCTCGCTGGTCACCTGTGGGTCTATTTTGTGGCTCTCGGCTGCGCTCACTCACATATTGGGAGTTAGCTGGCTACTGGCCAATCTAGGATGGCCTCCCCCTCTGCTCCATGTGGCCAATAGGTTTGTCCAGGCGTGTTCACTGGTGGTGGCACTGGAAGAGTTCTAAGAAGCATGCAAGGTCTTCTGAGGCCAAGGCTTGGAGCTGGCACCATCACTTCTGCCATATTCTGTTGGCCAAAGCCAGTCACAATTTCAGCCCTTATTCATATGTTGAAGTCCTAACCCCTAGTACCTTAAAATGTGACTGTATCTGGAGACAGGGCCTTTAAAAAGATGATTAAAGTAAAATGAAGCCATGTGAGTAGGGTCCTGATCCATTATGACTGGTGTCTTTATAAGAAGAGGAAACTAGGACACACAGACATGCAAGAGGGAAGACCATGTGAAGACTCAGGGAGAAAATGGCATCTGCAAGGAAAGAAGAGAGGTCTCAGAGGAAACCAACCCTGCCCACACCTTGATCTTGGACTTCTGGCCTACAAAAATATGAGAAATTACTTTTCTGGTGTTGAAGCCTCCAGTCTATATGGTTCTTTGTTATGGCAGCCCTACAAACTAATACAGATTTTGGTGGGGAAACATACTTTTTTTTTTGCATTACGCGGGCCTCTCACTGTTGTGGCCTCTCCCGTTTTGGAGCACAGGCTCCGGACGCGCAGGCTCAGTGGCCTTGGCTCACGGGCCCACCCGCTCCGCGGCATGTGGGATCCTCCCGGACCGGGCCACGAACCCGTGTCCCCTGCATCGGCAGGCAGACTCTCAAACACTGTGCCACCAGGGAAGCCCCAGACTTCACTTCTTGATGTGAGGAGCTGCAATGACATTGCAAATAATGTGTTTATAGAAAGGCATGAAAAATTGGGGACTTTTTTATCATCAATTTACTGCCCCTAGAGATGCGGGTGAAAAGCTGAGCTAATCAACGTGGCAGAGAGAGAGAGTAATGGGTTGGAAATCAGGAGGCTTGGCTGTACTCCCAGCTCTGCCTTCTCGGGGCCTCAGTTTCCTCATCTGTGTCATGAGGGGGCTGGACCAGCTCTTGCTATGTTTCCCCCCAGCTCTGATAGCCCAGGATCAAACCCCAAGCTCCTGCCCACCTCGCCAATGTCAAAGTCCAAGTGTTCATCGGGAAAAGACGCCCCTCCACTCATCCTCTGGGCACTGCCCTCGGAGGACTTCACCCTCAGCCTCACCAGTAACTGCTTCCTACGCATGGGTGGAGGGCACCTGCCTGGGAACATTTACCTAACAGTGGCTAACAGAGAGGAGAGAAGCCCTGCTCCAAAGCCCTGAAAAAAGGAAAAGCCAATAGTGGTATCTTTCTTGTTATCTCCCGGACTAGTCTCCATCCCCTCGAGAGGGCAATGTAATTGAGTATGGATTTGGGGGATCTTTGCTTGTGGCCTTCGGAGAATTTGGCTGACAGTAACGACAAGAAGGAAAAACTCAGACAAGTAAGAATGAATGAGATCCCAGCGAAAAAGAGCTATTAAAGGAGGAGGGGTAGCTATGGAGAGGGAATACTTGGCAAATCTGGAAGCACAATCATCAGGTCACCTGGACGATATGAGCACCGGGTTATGAGAATTCCCTTGGTGAACATGGCAGGATCCTCGAGCCTGTGAAATTGTGGACAGAGGCAATGAAACGGCCAGAACTTTTGAAACAGTCATGAATGGATGTCACAGATATCTGAGAATCAGCAGATAAATCCTCCCATAGACCTTAATATCTGCCAGGTACTGATGTATATATTTTAAGTGTATGAGTTCATTGCATCCTTACCAAAGTCTTACAAGGTAAATACGGAAGTACTATTATCACTGTTTGTACAGACAAGGCAGGAGGAGCACAGGGAGATTGACTGTCTGCCCAAGGAGCTGCACTTGAACTTGGGCAAGCTGTGTCAAAAGCCCAGGGTCTTGGGACTTCCCTGGTGGTGCAGTAGTTAAGAATCCGCCTGCCAATGCAGGGTTCACTGCATTGTTCTTGGTGGCTTGAACACGGGTTCAAGCCCTAGTCTGGGAAGATTCCCACATGCCGCAGAGCAACTAAGCCCATGCGCCACAGCTACTGAGCCTGTGCTTTAGGGCCCATGAGCCACAACTACTGAAGCCCACGTGCCTAGAGCCTGTCCTCCAGAACAAGAGAAGCCACTGCAATGAGAAGCCCGTGCACCGCAACGAAGAGTAGCACCCGCTCGCCGCAGCTAGAGAAAGCCTGCGTGCAGCGATGAAGACCCAATGCAGCCAAAAATAATAAAATAAATAAATAAATAAAAATTTTTCAAAAGCCCAGGATCTTCACTGCTTTTGCTAAATTGAGTGTCCACATTTTCTGGAGCCTGGTATGTGAGAGATGGAAAATAGCCCATTTTACAGATTGGGGAAATGAGGCCCAGAGGGGTCTTCTAGTCGCACTCATCGTCTGCAATCTATTCATACTGCTATATTCTTTTCCACTCGATCGCCTCATCCTCTGCATCTATCTGGTGACCTTCTACTCATCTGCCAAGGTTCTGTTCAAGTGGCACCTCCTCTGGAAACCTTCTCTGCTCACCTCAGGCAAATCAGGTTCTTCCTCTTTTGGCTCCCACAGAGCTCAGCCTGGGTCCTTATTAGTGTTTTTTTTCATATGCAGTAAGTAGTTTCTTTCTCCTTTTCAGAATTCTTGAGAAAGAAAATTGCGTAATGGATACATTTTAAATATCCATGTTCCCATGAACCAGAATTTATGTTTGCTAAGATTTGGCCATATTTGCTCCAAGTCTTTTAAACAAAAGAACTCAAACATAAAACTAAACTGGAGGGGTTATTTTTGAAATAAAAGAAATAAAACATTATAGGTGAAGTTGAAGTTCCACATCTGCAGTCTACTTTCCCTTCTTGCCATGAATTTGTCAAGCATCTATTTTAAAATTCATTTCATATATATATATATGAATATATATTTTAAATTCATATATATATATATGAATATATATGAATATATATATTTACCAGTATGTGTGTACATGTGTGAAAGATAACCTACATTCAGAAAAAAACCAAGAAACATATATGTACAGTGGGACAGTTGATAACCACCACCACTGACAAAAAATAAAACTAAAACACTGCAAATACCCCAAAGACCCACTGCACTTCCTCCCTGATTACAATCCTTCCTCTCCTTGGACCACCTATATATCCTTAGACAATGTAATTTAGCTTTCCTTGACTTTGAGCTTGATGTAAATGGAAACACTCAGTAAATATTCTTTCATGTCTTGGTGCTTGGGCTAATGTTGCTACTGTGAAAGTTTATGTGTGCATAGTATGCCACTGAATGATATACCTCAATTTATTTAACCATTTTTCAGGTGATGGGCATTTGATCTGTTCCCAGTTTTCAGCAACTCTAAGAACCTTGTTGCTATGAGTGTTTTTGCCTATGTCTGCTGGTGTACATTGCACATGTTTTTCTAGGATGCATGCCTAGTGGAAGAATTGCTAGGTCAGAGGGTGTGTGTAACTCCAGTTGCCCTGGATGATGCTAAATTGTTTTCTAAGAGCCTGAACTCTTAACCATAATATCAAACTCCCTGACCAAAAGGATGTGTTGAAGGAATAAATGGGTTTTCGAAAAAGCAAAATAGTGAATACAAGGAAGGGGTTGCATTAACTAGTCTCAGAGGCTGGGAATCCAAGCATCTGTCTATTGACATAGCATCTCTCTGTGGCACCTGCAGACTCTGTACCCTGGAATTAGCTGAAATCAGCTGCCCTGGAGGGTGTAAGGAGCACATCGCTCCCATCCAATTCTGCCTGGACGGTATCTGCTGACAAAGCAGAAGGATAGATGTTAGCAGTGATTTGGACTTTATCTCTTGACTGCTTATTACATCCTACCCATAGCAGTGCTGACGAGCAGTCGTGAGGAGGCGGCCAGAGCTCTCAGGGCTGCCCGAGCCGCACTGGGGGGCCCTGCCTCAGTTTCCCTTTTGCTTTTCTGGTACTCCCTGGGACTTGGAATTATCGCTGTGAGCCAGACCCGAGGTCCTCTTGGGGACTGCTCTGGTATATACCCTTCCACCTTTATCCACAATATCCTCAAGTGGACCCCACCAGGGTCCCTCTGAATGACCAGGAAGCGCTTTCATTATTCTGCCCAATATGTCAGCTAGGGCTGTTTACAAATCCAAGGATTCTCTTGCCAAATGTACAGCCTGTTCCCCAGGCTTTCATGTTATAATGAAATGCAGAACAAGCAAGACATCTTAATATCCTACTCTGCTAGAAAGTGAGACCTTTTTCCCCTCCCCCTCTCTTAATAGATAAATTAATATCATCAAACATTCTGAAAAGATCCTTTATGAAAACATCTCTCTTGCCAAAACAGAAAAGGTTATTACAAAACTGGAGAAATTTGTTTCAACTTGTTAAAAGCCCTATATGCTCAGCCGTGAATTCGGTGTCCCCCCCC
>NW_006786802.1:1416852-1430128 GCF_000442215.2 Lipotes vexillifer | reverse complement strand
TCCGCCGGATATTCCGTGCCCCCCCCCCCCCCCCCGCTTCTTTTCCCTTCTTCAATTAATTTCACACTAATCCATTTCTTTATCAGGCATTGGAGCGAATGCGAGTGGAGTGAGTGATGAAGATGAGGGGGCAATGGAGGTGTTTGGCTCTGTAATTTCATCCTTGAATTTTGTGATTACTAACAGGACAACTTTTTTAATTTGCTCTTTTGTCTGGATTCCCTGGCTGGCAATCTGCTTGGTGAGCTCGGCTTTTTAATCAATCACCTAGATAATCAAATGTCACTGGCTATCTGCTCCGTGTAATTACTTTTGCAATTAAAAATCAACCTCAAGTTGCCTCATCTAATTAGAGGGATGGGCAGATTTTCATCTAGATTGATTTTTTAATAAATATTGACTTAAAATGCCATAATCTCATCATATTCTTTCATTTTCTTTGTACCAAAAATCAAACAAATGGAAGAATTAGCAAGCAGAAGGAATCGTGGGACTTCAAAAGCTTCTGCTGGTTCAGACACACAAAACTGTGCTGTACAGAAGCCCAGCTTAACTCGCCTAATAACAATACTCAAAAGCTTCCACCTTTTATTGGAAAAAAGAACAAAGCAATCCAACGATTATATTTCACACTAACATTGTTGCAAGCCCACAATTCTAAGAGCTTCTAATTTCATTTATCGTGCTGCCAGGGACAATCATTTCTATTAATGTTATTATTTCTTTTAAAGCAATCCCATACATGCTCCTAGAATTTTGAGCATTAGCAGAAAAAATTATATATGTGCGTCGTGCTAGAACCGCCACTGTGAGTTTTCTTAAACATACAAATGCCACGTCAGGCAGATAATTTTCTCGTCTTTGCTGTCTTGGATCTTTTATGTATTGTAATTAAAACATTGTCAATAACACAGTTCGTTGCTTTTTGGTTGTCGTGGCTGATGTTAAACATGGAAAATCCACAATCTGGTAAGGGGATTACCTACAGGAAAATAACACACTTTGCTCAGAGAACAACTGTCCTAAGATGAAATGTAATGGTATCTTGTGTGCCTGTTTAAAAAAAAAATCATGTCGGTGACCCTGACAGAATTCCATTTAAACCTCGTCTGATTGGGGGGATGATGACAAGGGCTAATGCTTTTAGCATCCCCGCTTTATTCCAACACAAAGAAGGGACTTCTGCCTTCTTGGGCGTTCACACTACCAGGGAGGAGTAGCGAACTGCTGGCATCTGCCTGCACAATTCACTCTAAGAAGAGAAAAAAAAAAAACCATAACCAAGGGAAGTCAAACCTTCAGCTCTAATTGGTGGCCAAACAAACAGGGGAGTAAGGAGAGACCCAAACCAAAGAGCCAGGGACGGTAAGAGGGAGAAGCGAGACCGCACCCCGCGTCTCCCACGAGGCAGAGAAGTACCTGCCGGTGGGGATGGCTCACCTGCGATGGCAGCCACGCTACCGACCTGGAGTTCGGGTCTCCGTTTCCCGAAAGGATATTCCATGGGCTATTGGTCTCGTAAAACATTACTCCAAAATGGAGGGCTGTGTGGTCAAATCACTTTTAAAAAACACAACATTCTCTACCTCCTTGCTGGAGAGAAATAATACACACTATCCTTGAATGTCTCTGAGAAGTCCTTCCACAAAGCCCGTTTGGCTCAGAATTTATCAAAGTTATTTTTCCTTGGATTGTCCTATTTCTATCTATCTATCATCAATCTATCATCTATCTATCTATCATCTATTATCTATCTATCATCTATCTATCTAATCTATTACCTATTATCTATCTATTACCTATTGTCTATCTATCTATAATCTATCATCTATCTAATCTATTATCTATCTATAATCTATCTATCATCTATCTACCTATCTAATCTATTATCTATAATCTATCTATCCTCTATCATCTATCTATCTATTATCTATAATCTATCTATCATCTATCTATCATCTATCTATCTAATCTATTATCTATCATCTATCTATCTAATCTATTTTCTATCATCTATCTAATCTATTATCTATCTATAATCTATCATCTATCTATCATCTATCTACCTATCTATCTAATCTATTATCTATAATCTATCTATCATCTATCTATCTATCATCTATCTAATCTATTATCTATCTATAATCTATCATCTATTACCTATCTATCATCTATCATCTATCTATCTAATCTATTATCTATCATCTATTACCTATTGTCTATCTATCTATAATCTATCACCTATCTATCATCTATCATCTATCTATCTATCTAATCTATTATCTATCTATAATCTATCACCTATCTATCATCTATCTATCTAATCTATTATCTATAATCTATCTATCATCTATCTATCATCTATCTATCTATCTATCTATCTATCTATCTATCTATCTATCTATAATTTATTTCTTTAGGAGGCACCATGGGGAAACATTCTGTCAGTGCACACTTTGGGAAGCACCGGTATTTACACCACACAAAGAATCTCATTTTTCTGCACCACTGGCCTCTCTTGGGGACAAACCTTGACTTCTAGATGTGTTGCTGATTGTGTTTCCTAAGTGCAAAGTGATGTCTGGCATGTCAGAATGTGCTTATGGCCATCTTCAGTGACCTACTGAGAATGAGGAAGGCAGTGGGGAATCCCAGGCTCATGGTAACTAGGCGTCGTCTGTGGTTCTTGCCAGAGGGAAATTCTGCAGGTGTGTGCTCTGACATCATCACACTCAGTACAGGTTGAAAGAGTTGCCTGGGTGCCCACTGCTGTGTGGAGAAAGGATGAAACTCCATCAAGAGTTTGAGAAAATTAATAGAAAGAGGAAAGGGGAAGGGGTGGGAGTGAGACTCATTTGATTACTGTTGAATAGGTACCACATGGTAGGCACTGGGCTGAATGTTCTTTCTACCTGCCTTTTTCATTTAATCATCACAACAGCTCTATAAAGCCAGCACTTTATAGAGCTGTATTTTTATTTGTATTATTCTTCTTCCCATTAAACAGATGAGGAAACTGAGGCTTCAAAAAATAAAGTGCTGGTGAAAGGCAATAGAGTTGGGAATGGGCAGAGTTAACCCCCAGACCCACCTCTGAAAGACACCGAACACTTTGGGCTCTGGACCCACTTCATCTTCTAGGAGTCAGCCTGGGGACAAGAGGTAGGGGCTGCTGACATGGCGGAAGGATTGCGTTGTTGGGGAAGAAACATCCTTGTGGGGAGGGTCTATCAGTCATCTGTTGCCATGAGAATCCTGTGTTACAAGCCACTCCAAAAATGGCTTAAGCAATAAGCATTTCCTCAGCTTTTGAGTTTGTCAGTTGATGGGGAGTTTCTTCTGCTCTCATCTGGCCCAAGTCATGAGTATGGGGTCAGCTGTGGGTTGGCTAAGGGTGATTTGGGCTGGCTTTCTCCCAGGTTTCAGGGTAGGCTGGATGTCATGGGTCTAGGAAGGCTTTGGCTGGGACAACTGGAGATCTGGGCTCTGTTCCATGAGTCACATCTTCCAGCAGGTTGGCCTGGGTGTGTTCTCATGGAGAAGGCAGAAAGGCAAGAGGAGAAGAGAAAACGCACAAGCACATTTCAAGCCTCTGCTTGCCTTGTGTTTGCTAACGTCTTAGTGACCAACGCAAGTCACACAGAGTCAAGGGGCGGGCACCACAAGGTTACAGAGTCAAGGGCATAGATCCAGGGAAGTTGAAGGTTCACAGGGGAAAAGTGTTCTGATTGGCAAATCAAAGCTATAGTTTACCAGAGCTCACCTCAGCAGACCATGTGTCACACAGGATACCTCACCTGTGCCATTCCAAGGTCCCTGCCATGTCTTTCTTCCTGGGCTGCTGGGGGGTTGGGTGCCAGGTGCCAGTGGATGAGGGATTCCTTCTTCCAGTAGGGTCAGTTGGTAGCTGGAGGCTCTCCCCACCCAAGTGACTTACACACCACTCAATGAAAGCCAGAGAGGGTTCATGCATAAAGGGCCACATTGGGAGGTGGACAAGGTGACCGGCAATCTGCTTCTCGCCCTGGTCCTCTGTTAGGGCCATATTGCTGGCCAAGCCCCAACTCCAGGGCTCCACAGCAGGTCCCCTCAGGACCCAGAGTGAAGTTTTAGAGACATACGAAGCCCAGGGTTCAGACTCAGGTGCCAGCAGGAACATTGAATGAATACAACTGAATTCTTTCAACCCAGGCACACCTTTGTTTGTATAGAAAATACACAGAAATCTTCTTTAATTCAATACGAAAATATGCCCTCTACTATTTTTCTTAAAATGTGGTCCTTTCTTGGACTAGATTTTGTTTCCCACTTTTGTTAGCATCATGATTATAGAGGTATATTTCCTCTAAGAAAAAACACTAATCAACAATACCAGCGTGAGGACACATGACCATGTTTAGTTGGCCTTGGTGTCGGGCATATGATAGGGAGTGGCGGAGACTGTGGCAAACTGGAAAGCACTGTTCACCTGAGCAATGCATCTGCTTCTTCACTCCAGCCACTTCTGGTTGCGTGGGAAAGTAGGTGCCATCTGTTGTGGCTTTACTTTCAAAAGTAGCTAGAGACCTGGATTTTGATGTGAACTCTTGAATGGTGGCTCTCTGTTAAAGAAAGAAACATGCAGACCAAAGAAAACTCATGTGTGGCCCAGATCTAGCCATGGGTCACTGGTTTGCAATCTCTCGTCTAGGCTAATGACTGCATTGTAGAGATAGGGAAACTGAGGCCCAGAGGTGGGAAGGGACTTGCCTGAGGTCACAAACAGTCCATTTCAGAGATTAAACTAGCGTCAGACTCCTTAGTAAGCCTCATGGTCTGGCCTTCGATACTTTCCCAGTCTTAGTTTCCTGTGGATCTGTCCTCTCGGTTACTCAAGGACCCCACACACTAGCCTCACCAGGCTTACTTACTTCTTTCGTCATTGCCCAGATGGTTCTCTCTGCCTGGAAGGCCCTTCCAGGCTCAGGTCAAATGTCAGTCCCTCTTGCAAACCTCCCCATTCCCTCAGGCAAAATTTGTCACTCTTATGCATCTGTATTATAGCATTTCTTGCTCTGGGTTTTAAGCTTTAGCCGTTTGTTAGAGTGAGCTCCCTGAGGGCAAGTACCGTGGGGATTTAGCACCGTAAGTGCTCAATAAATGTTTAGGGAACAAACAGAGACATAAATGAGAGAATCATGATGGAGTACGCGAATAAAATAACAAAGCCTATTTATCCAGCCAGCATTCTTCACCCCACACACTATCATCAGGGCTTTCGCAAAAGTTAAAAGAGAGAAATAGGAGACAGCAGAGCAGAGAGGTTGAAAGAATGACAGTCTTGGGGTCAAATGCTGGCTCTGTCTTTTACTAGCTACTTGATCCCAGGCAAGACATTTAACTTTGATGGCCGAGTGTTCCTGTCTGTAAAATGGGTTCATAATGGTACCAACATCAAGTGGACTGCACAGACCACTGGGATAATGTACATAATTAGCACAGTGCCTTCACGTAGTGCTCACTAAATACTTGCTAGTATTATTATTCAAAAACCAAGTTAAATAGCTCTTTCCCGCCAAAGATAAACAAACAAAGTAGCAGATAGGCAGAATTCAGAAGTCAGTGCAGGGCGGTGGCAGGAACCCAGGGCCTCGGGCCTCCAGCCCTGCCCTCAGCGCCCTCAGCTTTTTCTCTTCCACCCCTGCTTTGAAGTCAGACTCCTTGAGAAAGCAGTAGCCTCCTCGGCAGCAGCCAGGGATGTAGAAAAAGCCTGCTGTGATTTGCTCAGTGGAGCTTTTCCTGCGTGAGCCTCAGTAAACATGTCCTGAGAGTCCCTGAACTCTCTATCAGCCCAGGCCTGAGGATAAGCAGGCAGAAGGGGCTGCAGAAGTGGGATCCTTTATACATTTTCATATCTCTCCTCTCCAGGAAAACAAACAAACAGCCTCTGCTGAGTCTCAGTTGTCCATTCCAGCAGAGTCTGTGATCATCCCAGGGAGAGAGCCAGCCCACCAGTCACGTAAGCTGTCATGTGCTGAGGCAAGTGGCCCCTGGAAACCGACACATTATAATTTAGGTGTCTGGTCCGCTTAGAAAAATGTTCTCTTTCCAAATTCAATTATGGTTCTTTAATAATAACTATTATTAACATCGTTATTATTATTGTTCTCATTTCAGTATCGTATACAATAAGGCAATCCCTCAAGTTGAATTTATGACCAAATAAATGCGCTGCTGATGAAGGATGGTCCTGCATCTCTCAGTATAATATTTTAGTTGCATTTGCATTTGGAGGAGGATTTGTGGCGAGCTGGGGGATTAAATCCCGTGAAATCATTATACAAATTTCCAAATGTCAAGTACTCTGATAGAGATGATGATTTTATCTTCTTATTTTGACAGGAAACCGTGTGTGGCCACCTCTGTCTTAGAACAAGTGAGGAAGGGAGACCAGGGGAGACCAAATAAAGATAGAGGAGTTTGCAAATTTCCTGATCCGCTGTCTTTTCATTCTGCTCGCTTGTACGACAGACCGTAATAGACATTTTCCTTTGCACAAAATAATAAGAGCAGTACTTATCGCGCGGTGCCTCCAGCCAGTGGCAAAAGGAAATTAGAAAAGTCCAATGAAGCTGAGAAGTAATTAATCATCATACAGTGGGGCCTGTCAAATCAGAAGGGTCCTTCCAGCTGATAATGTTCCCCAACTCAATTTAGACTGAGAGAAATTAGAATTTTTTTTTTCCTCTGGCAAAAACAAAAAGACTGGATTTAGCACAAATGCGGCCAACTGTTGGCTTTCTTGACTGCCTGACCCATTTACAGCGATGTTTGCATCGAGCTTAACTCATGCCAAAACTGAAGCAACATGGTTTCTTCCTCTAGGCAAAGGGAAATTATAACTATACTGTTTTAAGACTTCTTCCCTCTCCCCTCTCTACTCCCCTCCACCCACCCTATAGCCTTAGCTGTATAAGAAAAATTAAAGTTTGGGTCTATTGATCACGTTAGCAGATCTCCCCATACAGCTGGCGGGGGGGAAAGCATTTACCAAGGTCTATAATGAGTCTGGACTCTTTGTAGATCAAGTGAAATAAATAAAATGGTTTCAACAGGAGCCACTGAGGGCTTCCGGCCAAGGGAAGTGGGATAACAAGCTGCTTTAAGAGATTCTTGAGCCCCTGAGGGGGGGGGGGTGGGGGGGGAGGGCAAGATAGTGCTCACTAAAGAAGAGACTTCTGCCTGTTGGAACAAACTGTGTCACTTATCCACAGTGCGGCGCTCCCTCCACCCACCATTCCCACCCATTCCCATCTCCCCGTGCTCTAAAGGGCAAGACGATACTGCTATAGCTTCCTTGAGGTAGGGGCCTCGAGAGTCTAGGGCAGGGATCTTGAACTCAAATGCCCACAGGGACCAGGAAGGAAAGAAAATGAGTGACAATGGCAGAGACTAGACAATAGGGAATGGTGAGGACTGTGGTCAATTGGTTCTTGTTTGTCTTTCCTGAAGGGAGCAGCCTCTACTTGGTTCCAGGCAGTCATTGTTGAGGGGCAATTCATACACTATGTTGCCAGATCTGATTGACCACAATAAGCCCCGTGTCTAGAATTCAATGTAAAGTCTCCTAGTTTTTAAATACGGGTAATTAATTAAATTTTTAAAAATGTGTGAGTGTATCCACCATTGACTACTATTTGTGGCTTTGGATCATAGAGACATGCAGGCCCTAGAAAATACTCTATTTCAGACAAGGCTGTGGGTCCTACAGTCCTACAGACCAGGGTTTGAATCCAGGCCCCACCATTATCAGTTGTTTGTTCCAAATTAAGCAACGTCCCTTCTCCTAGTTTCAGTTTCCTCATCCGTAGAAGGTGGAGAATAACCAGTACCTACCTTGTATGCTGGCTAAAAATTCAGAGTACCCACTGCAGCTCCTAGAACACTTCTGTGTTCAGCAAAGGACAGCTAATTGGATCATCACGCTATACCACTCAAAGTGCATCTATTTCAACAGATCTGCCCCTGATGACACCTGCCTCCTTTGCCTGCCCCGGATGCCCTGTCTGCTCAACACTTACATGCACCTCTTGTCATCTCCTTACTTGGAACTTGCTATCACGACACTTAGTAACTCACTTCTTCCCACTGGAGAGGCCAAGCAGAAACCCACTTAGTTTTCAGAATCGTAGAATTTCAGGCTGCACTGTAGCTACTCAAAGCAACACATTCTTATATAGCAAAGCAAGCACTCTCTTACATAGGAAATATAACTGTCACCCCTCGAGTTAATATGGCTGCCCTAGTAGTTGCACCACCTTGCTTATCATTTGAGGCCTGTGGGTACAAATTAATTTAGAGGATAACACGATGACTCAGAGGACGATAATCTCTTGTAAGTGGTATTTACTTCCAGGACTTTGGAAAAGTTCTCAGGGGTACGTGCTTTTTTCTCACTCCCTTCGTGGCTGATGGCAGAGAAACTACCACGTTGTGGACAACCATAATGTCAGACAACCACAGCCAAGTCTTCTATATTATGCCTTCTACTCTTGTGACCCCTAATCCTGACAACAACACTGCATGATTCAGTCTCTCCATCCCCTTTTTACAGATGGAGAAAGTAAGGCTCAGAGAGGTTAAATGACTTGCTAAAGGCCATGCAGCTTGTGTGTACCAGACCAAGGTATCACTGCATTCAAAATTCATCTGCTGGGCTTCCCTGGTGGCGCAGTGGTTGAGAGTCCGCCTGCCGATGCAGGGAACGCGGGTTCGTGCCCCGGTCCGGGAGGATCCCACATGCCGCGGAGCGGGTGGGCCCGTGAGCCATGGCCGCTGAGCCTGCGCGTCCGGAGCCTGTGCTCCGCAACGGGAGAGGCCACAGCAGTGAGAGGCCCGCATACCGCAAAAAAACCACCACCACCACCACCACCAACAACAACAACAAAAACTCATCTGCTGTTCTACATTGGCAAGGGTGCCCTGGTTTCCCTTTCTCTTCTCTTGACCTTCTTTCTTTTACTCTCCAGCTCGTTCATTCATTCAATACATTTTTTTCAATTAAAATATATTTGACACATAACATTGTGAGAATTTAAGGTGTACGGCATGTTAACTTGATCCATTTATGTATTGTGATATGATTGCCATTGTAGCTATAATTAGCTCCTCTATACATTCTGTAATTATCATTTCTTTTTAGTGGTTGGAATAATTAAGTTCTAGCCTCTTAGCAAGTTTGATGATTATAATACAATACTGTCATCGATATTCACTCTACCGTGCATGAGACCTCTAGGGTTTATTTACTACTCACTGCAAGTTTGTATGCTTAAACCACATCTGTCCTACTCCCCCAACCCCATGTCCTGGCAACCACTGTTTTTCTCTCTGTTTTTATGGGTTTGGCTTATTTTATTTTATTTTATTTTATTTTATTTTATTTATTTATTTGTTTGTTTGTTTTGCAGTATACGGGCCTCTCACTATTGTGGCCTCTCCTGTTGCGGAGCAACAGGCTCTGGACACGCAGGCTCAGAGGCCGTGGCTCACGGGCCCAGCCGCTCCGCGGCACGTGGGATCTTCCCGGACCGGGGCACGAACCCGCGTCCCCTGCATCGGCAGGCGGACTCTCATCCACTGCACCACCAGGGAAGCCCTGGGTTTGGCTCTTTTTAGATTCCACATATGAGTGATATACAGTACTTGTCTTTCTCTGTCTGACCTACCTCGCTTAGCATAATGCCGTCAAGGTCCATTCATGTTGTCTCATTTGACAGAACTTCCTTTTCTCTCACAGATGAGTAAGTTCTATTGTATATGTATAAAGCATATCTTCTTTATCCACACACCTCTTGATGGCCACTTAGGCTGTTTCCATATCTTGGCTTTTGTGAATAATGCTGCTATAAACATGGGAGTGCAGATATCTCTTCCATATCCAGGTTTCATTTCCTTTGGGTATATCCCCAGAAGTGGGATCGCTGGATCGCCACATTTTATAGAATGCCTACAGTGTGCCAGGCTTCTCCTTAGGGTGTCCTGATATGGTTTCCAGAAACAGTGCCGAGTAGACTGTGGGGCCTGGGGGGAGATAAGGTGGGAGCCAGCACTAATAGTTCTCTGAGACCATTCCCAGAGAAGATGACCGGAGCTGGTACTGGCCCTATGCAGCTGCAACAGACGCTCAAGACCGCAGAGGCTTAGTGAACAAAGCACACCCATTTCCTCATCTCACAGTGGTCCTGATGTGCACAATCCCTCTGCTCCATGTGTGTGCTCAGGGACTCAGTCCCTTTTTCGTTGCCTTGCCATCCCCCGAGGTTGAGATCAGCAAACTTTCTCTGTAAAGGAAGATCATAAATATTTTTGGCTTGCCGGTCATAATGTTTCTGTTACAAGGACACAACTCTGGGGCAGTGGCCCAAAAGCAACCCTAGGCAGTGTTCATGTGATGGATGTGGCCAGAATTGGCCCACTCTGGGCTGGATCTGGGTGGAGGTCACTGGCCCTGCCCTGGGGCATTGTCACTGTCTGATGGGTCTCTGCCTTGTCCAGATTCCAGCCAGTCTGAAGGGGCAAGAGAACATGCAGGAGGCGCACCGGGATGTGTTAGAGCCTGGAACTGAAAGTGGCCCATGTGGCTTGGCTCACATTTTATTGGCAAAAACTTAAGTCAAGTGGCCACAATCAACTGCAAGGGTAATACAGTCCAGCTGGGCCAAAGGGGAGAATGCACTTTGTGGGCACAGGCAGTTTCCAGCACAAAGCTTAACTAAACCAAGGGAATCTTCAAGGACAGTGGTTCTCTTTCCTCAGTGACCTTTGCTTCCCGTTACCCCAGATCCCAAGATCTGCTTAGGGCTTGGGAAGCCCATTTGGAGGTTGCAGGTGTCACAGTGCAGCTCTCATTTAAGAAATCCTCTTGATTCTGGTCATCTAAGCTGCAAATTATATCCTGAAAGATTCTCAGTTTACCACAGGTCCTTTCAAAAGCCAACTACCCTTGAGCATTTAGGAAGAAAAATGATGTTCAAAATTTCCGTTTGTACACAACCCGTGAGGGATGCTTCTTTCAGATTCAGTTGGTCTGCTCTTGCACTGCCGAAAGGGCTCCAAAGAGTCTGCAGGAGATGTTCTCTGTTTTTGCCCCAGCATCTTGGGTCAGCCACCTCTACTGGTTCCGCCTCTCTGAGAAACGGGTTCAGGGCTTTCCTCTAATCACGTGATAGACCGGTGAGGGGAGACAACAGAATCCATCCAAACTGCCCTGGGCTGTCAGAGAATCTGGAGGCCTCGGGGTGGACTCAGAACAGAGAGGGGAGGACTTTGGGTTCTATTTTCTGCTGGCCTCACCCATGTGGTCCAGGAGAGCTGGGTGGGTTCCAGCATTCTCTGTGAGGGACACAGCATGGCCAGGAGATGATTACATTCCCTCCCAGTGATGAGACCCAAAAGCTCTCAACAGGGTTTGATGGACCAGCCTAATCACAGCATCTCCCCACATTTGAAATATTGCCACCAGATAGGCCCTCCATCCCTCGAGTGCTGGGGGATGGAAGTGTGGAAGGAGAGGCCTGGTCAGGCGACACTGTCAGCTTCTTGAGCACAGGGCAGGAGATCCACTGCCTCTTCCTTCATCTCTCCTGGAGGGGATGTGAGCACAGGCACAACTGTGGGAAATCCGGTTGGCAGAGGGGCTCACATCCTTGTCATGGACCTATTTGTCCAAGGTCTCTCAGTGGAGGACAACTCTTTCAGAGACCACTGGTGATGCCATGAATGCCACCTCCAAGCTTTCTGCACACAGCTTGGCACGTTAATAATAATAATAATAATAATAATAATAATATAGTAATAACTAACTGGCCAAGGCTTAGTGTGTACTACGTGCCAAGCCCTGTTCTAGGTTTTAGTTCCCACAATGACCCCATGGGGTAGGTGCTGTTATTGTCCCCACTTTACTGATGAGAAAACTGAGGCACAAAGAAGTTATGTAAATTGCCTTAGGTCACACATCGAGAACCCACTCTACCAGAAGTCAAGTCCAGGCTCTGAGTCTGGGCTCTTAGCCGCCAAGCTTTTACTGTTTCTTGATACATGAACTTAAAGCCTACATCCAAAATACAGCCCATCTATTCGATTTTTCTTTTGTTATCTGCAAGCAGCTGAAGGAAGAGGAAGGGAGGCAGGGAAGGAAAGGAGAAAGGAAGAGAGGGTCGAGGAGGAGAGGGCAGGGAAGAGGGCATCCAGGGAGCAAACGAGAGAGAAATAAAGAGCTAGAGGGAGAAATCAGCCCGCCTGAGAATGAACTGCCCGCCTACCACTGCCGAAATCTACATTTTCTCCTCGTTTATTTACAGATCGGTTGTTAGATCCTAATAAATGGGAGGATTTTTAAAAGGTCCTCAGGATAGCAGAGCCAAGCTAAGCAAACAGCTCGTGTACACAGCCGAGGTGAGATGAAAGGCCCCCGCCACCCGCCGGGGACCACTCAGGCCCCTTATCAGCTGCTGGCCCTCTGTGGGGTTAAGAAAGCCCAAGTGGGCGGCACTGGCGGAAAGTTCAAAGTCATTTTTTGAACTGATAGCGCAATCAAAAGTTTGTCTATCTGTTGAAATATTTAGGAGAACAAGATATGGCTTTGACCCACCTACACCTGGGACTTTTGGAATGCTGTTAAGATGTGTTTAAGCTTGTTTGTAGTTTTAATCTCTAATGGGCTTCTGCATTTTTCAAAGGGTAGAATTTGGCACAACCAAACCAAACCAAGAAAAAAGAAGTCTCTCCCCCATCAAGAGAGGTGTGTTTGGTAACCTTAGCCCTTCCCATGTCTTCAGGAAATCAAAAGAGAGAAGGGTGTGTGGTTAGACCTCAGCCTCAGAGTGGTAGCAGAGGTATGCAACCGCCTTTCTTAACCAAGGTGCTACTGGATGGAGCTGAAGACACCACCTCACTCCCCAGACACTGGTCCTTAAAGGGAATCCAGACATGGCGCTTCAAGTTCGTGGTGAACTTGTTTTTGTCCTGGGGTCCTGGGTGTTTGAAGGCCAAACAAGACTAGTTTACAGAGTGCATGGATGACTGCAGAAGAAAATGAATCTAGTAATTTGAAGAAGGGAGAGAGTTTGGGGCACAGAAACCCTTAGGTAAAAATGGAGGGCTTCCCTGGTGGCGCAGTGGTTGAGAGTCCGCCTGCCGATGTAGGGGACGCGGGTTCGTGCCCCGGTCCGGGAGGATCCCACATGCCGCGGAGCGGCTGGGCCCGTGAGCCGTGGCCGCTGAGCTTGCGCGTCTG
>NW_006786802.1:1407752-1416542 GCF_000442215.2 Lipotes vexillifer | reverse complement strand
AAAAAAAAAAAAAAAAAAAAGCAATATCTTGACTCCCTCTTCCCCCCAGACCAGGCTATCCTGAGCCTGCTTGTTCATGTTTCTTAGACTCCTACTGGGACTGTAAAATGGAGATAACACTGCCTCCTTAACAGAGTTATCATGAGCTCCAAGTATGACAGAGAATATATGTAAGATGTCCATATGGCACTTGGCACATAGAAGGAGCAAATTGCATGGTAGCCCCCCCCAAAAAAACTTAGCTTCTTTCCTCTTTCGCCTCCTCTTTTTCATCACCATCTTCATCAATATCATCACCATCAGTCATCTAAGATGACACATATATGTCACACAAAATATGGCTTCTTCCAGCTTCCTGTTAGGAAGGAGGACTCAATTCTAGCCTTTCAAGGCCAGTAAAGAAATCCCTGGTCTCCAGGGCTGCTGCTTTTTTTTTTTTTTTTTTTTTTTTTGCGGTACGCGGGCCTCTCACTGTTGTGGCCTCTCCCGTTGTGGAGCACAGGCTCCGGACGGGCAGGCTCAGCGGCCATGGCTCATGGGCCCAGCCACTCTGCGGCATGTGGGATCTTCCCGGACTGGGGCACGAACCCGTGTCCCCTGCATCGGCAGGCGGACTCTCAACCACTGCGCCACCTGGGAAGCCCTCCAGGGCTGCTTTTTAGGGGGCAGGCTGGAGGTGGGGAAGGGGACCCCCAAAGGTCTGAGTCAGTTGATTCTGTGGAGACCCCTGCTGTCCAGGTGGTTATTTCCTCCACCACAAGGGTGAAGCAAGGGCCACCTGTCCTCTCCCCAAGCCATGAGCCAAATAAAGAGAGCCTGATCTTTGACCTTCACATTCCCACTGAGTCTTGACTCAGAGCAGGTGTGAAAGTAGTTAGAAAAGATGGCAAGCATCGTTCAAGATGGCAGTCCCGACCACACTACCGCAGTCTTTCCACGTGGCAGTGATACCGGCAAGTCAGTTATGGATCACAGGCTACTGCCCACCACCATCATCTCCACTGCTTGTGTTTCTCTGGATCTATCTTGTTAGAGCTAGTATGTTTCCAGATCCTGGACACTCATCTATAAAATGATTGCTCAGTAAAATAATCATAACAGTAATGTTTCATTAATAAAATATTTACTATGTGCCAGGCACTGTGATAAGTAATATTACTTTATGCCATTTCATTTCAACTTTGTTAGTAAGCAAATAGCTGCAAATGAAAACCGCTGCATGATACCATTACAGTCTTATCAGTTGGCAAAAATTAAAAATGTCTGGCAACACTAAGCACTGACAAGAGTGTAAAATCAAACAGCCGTGTCGGGAAAGAGCTTGGCAATGTTTACTAAAATCGAGCAGTGCGTATCCTGTGAGTCAGCCATTCCCTCTCAGTGAAGAACCTAGAGAAACTCTCACACAGGCACCCTGGGAGACATACAGAAGAATTTTCATAAAGCATTGACTGCTCTTCATAGCAAGAAAGTTGAAATAATGTAAATGTTCACCATAAAATGGAACATTCTACGACAATGCAAATGACTGCTTAGCGCTGCGCATATCAACATGGATGAAGAAAGCATGTAGCAGAAATATATGAAAAATCTTGTGTGGAAGGAACATACACAAGCAGTTAAAGTATAAAGAAATACCCAGAAATGCGTATCCTCAATTCAGAGCGGCGGTTGTCAAACATTTCAGAATTCAGCGGTAAAAATAAATTAACTCTATTAAAATAAAATAAGCAAATGAAATTGAATTCAAACCTCTTGGAAGGCAGAACCTGCTGGAAAGGAATCCACAGGAGCTGCATTGACAGCCTGCCCTGGTCAGCACGGCCCCTGGTCCCCCTCCAGACCGGGCCAATAGGACAGGAAAGCTGGTTCCAGGTCCAGCCACGACCCCAGCAGAAGCACCCTTTTCACAGCCATGTGCTCTGGCATGAATTCCTTGCAAAGGAAGGGTCAAGATGATGGGACAAGGGCAGACAGGGAGCACGAAGCCCTTGGGTCAACAGAAGTCCTGCCACGAAGTGAGGGGAAATGATGGATTTATATATTTAATGAAAAGTCACCTTTGGAAGAGTAATAAAAATATGGTCATGTAGGCAGGTATGTTCGGGGATCTTTTTTTTTTTTTTTTTTTTAAATCTACACTCTGGAGCTCTTGCTCTGGTACAATTCTTTTGTTAGCTCAGGTAATATTTTTGAAAAACAGCATTACAAAAGGTTAAATGTAGAACAGATGTAAGTTATAAAATACAAGCTGATCAAAGCTGAGATTCTGAGACAGATATGTTAGCAAATGATGATAAATCCGTCCCAGTAGGACTGTAAGAAGCAGACAAATGTAACTATGGAAGAGTGAAAGTCAAGGGTTGAATATGGGGGAAGGGGAAAAAGAGTGAAAACAAATGTTGGAGTTAATTCCGGTGAACTCACGCAGAACATCAATGAATCTACGCCAAGATAGGACAAACGTGACGGACACAATGTACGCCATTTTCTTTAAAAGAATAATCAAATTCCTGGGTTTTGAATAATCCAATTATGGATTCAGATCCCAGAGCCTCAGCAATCTCTCCTTAGACCAGTTTCTGACTCTGGGTTTCAACCTCCTCGAGCAACAGATGCCGGGTTCTGGTTTAAAAGCCTTTAAAAATCGGCTTTCAAATTTGGGCATCTAAACTTCTCATTAAAAAGCCAGATAATTTATAGTCACATCATTAAACCGCTTCCTCAGCCTACCATGATAAACTTATCACTGGGGGCGTGTGGGGAGATTTCAACAAAGCATTACGACTCCTTTCTGGGAAGGCAGCAGAGAAACAAAATTAAATAAATCAGCCTCTCTGTGTCAATAAATGAAGCCCATGAGAAGTAAACTATTTACTGAGGCTTAAGTGAAACAGAAAACATTTAAAGATCAAGAAAAAAGGAGGTAATTGTTCAGGCTGTCAGCAGGGGACCGCTGTGATAATTTGATCTGAACTCTGCTAACAAATGACTGAGCCGTTCTTCCAACTTTAGTATCTGTTTATGCTCCTACAAATTGAAACCCCACTGCTCAACTGCACAGAACAGGACCCGGTACAATAGCACATCAGCCCGCCGATTAGTTCAAGGTGGGGATGGATTAGCTGTCCATCCCAGGCCTCCAAGCCCTCCAGAATATTTTGTCTTTCCCTGCTGGGGTAAAAGGGTGCAGACATATGTAACTAATAAAGAAACAGGCTTCTATGGACTGGAGGTTGAATGAAAGGAATGCAGAACAAAACTATAAAATAATAATAGACAAAGGGGCAGTGAGGACCGGGGGAACTCAATACCTCCTCTGCTTACCCAGGCGGGGCTCTGTAGCACCAGCAACCCCACAAGTTTTTAAAAGGAAAGGGGGTCTGTTGTGTGTGTGATCTCCTAGCACACGGTTCCTGGCCAGGCAAGCCAACATTCAGGACTGACGTGAGATCAAAAGCCTGATAAATGAGAGGAAAGGGAATGTTTGACCCACTAAGCCATATTCTACAAGAATCCCAGGCTTTTAAAGTAATAAGCGAGGCCATAAATTACAAGGTCTTGGATATATTCTGATGTATTCTGATGCATATGAATGTTATTCGAATATAATATTTTTAGAGAGATTCATGAGCCCTTGAATGCTTAAGAATCTAGTTCGCTATTAGAATTCTGTGTCTAGAGTTCACATTGGGAGAAAAGCAACTTATCTTCCTGCGGTTTCAGAAGCTAAAAGGGATAATTAGGTGAAAAATATGCTTTAAATAAATGGGAGCAAATTCATAAATGACACCAGACATCCATACACTGCTTCCTTAGATCAATAATGAGTCACATTTAGAAAGGAAACTTTGGGATTGAATGAAAAAGAAAAGATGAATAAAGGAATGCAGCAGCATAGCATAGGGTTAAAGACATGGGCTCTGGAATTGAGGCCTTCCTCCACCATTACGAGCTGTGTGACCTTGGTCAGGTCACTTGGCCTCTTCAAGTCTTGGTTTCCTCATGTGTGAATAATAATAGTAATAATGCCCCCTGTCCCAGAGAGCTAATTAAGAAGACCAAAGGAGGAAGCATATAGGGGATGCAGTGACTGAACACATGGTTAGCCCTTCAGTAAATCTTTTTTGATGTGGTTATTATAATTATCAGTGAAAGACCGTATGGGCGTATAGATGAAAGGATGGAAAGAAAGTTTTGGTTAATCTACCAAAAAAAAAAAGCTCTGCTGAGAAATTAGAAAGCTTGTGGAAACAATGACTAAATACAAAGGAAGTTACTGCAAAAGTTTCCTACTCGTTAGGTTGTTTCATTTATTCTTTTGTACTTCTGCTGTTTTCCAAATTTTCAAACCATGTGTCCCGACCTCCTCTGAGGCAATGCTGACAAACTTTCCAGCAGAGGGCACTGGCCCCATTGAGAGTTGGGGGGACCATTTTGAAGATGGCTGCCTTAAGTGTCCCGAAGAAAGCATGCCTGCTAGCCACGGAGACAAAAACATGTATTTCCGTCCAGGCAAATTTGCCTTCAGACCAAAAGCATCTCACGGTGGCCAATGTTTTGCCTGCTAGGATGTTGCCAGATAAAACAATTGCTTACCAGAACCTAAATAACTCCAAAAGCCGTGCAATGAAGGAGGCAAAGGCAGAATGAAAAGAGTACTTAAGCTTAAGCTTTTCATCCTTTTAGCTAGCCCAGTGGTTCTCAACCAACGGGGATTCTGCTCCCGAGGGGATATTTGGCAACGTCTGGAGACATTTTTGATTGTCACTCTGGAGAGTGAGAGGGGTTGCTACTGGCATCTAGTAGGTGGAGGCCAGGGATGCTGCTAAACATTCTCCAGGATGTTCAGGACGGCCCACACAGTGAAGAATTGTTGGCCCCAAATGTCAATAGTGCCAAAGTTGGGAAACTCTGATCTAGACTCAGGCATGACACTGGTTTCCCACTCGGCTCAGCTTGGCCGGGATACACATTAATGCTGGAGATGTGATGTCACTGAGCCTGAATCTCGGCAAATTAAAACCAAAAAATAATCACGGACAAAAGCTGCTCTTGGCCAACTAAGCTTCAGGGAGGGAGGAGAGAAAACAGGTGTTGAGAACAGGACTTTGATTTCCTAGTCCTAAACTCCAGAGAAACCAGCATGACCAGAAAGAACATGGTCCAGCTCTTCCTGTTTTCCCAGAGTGGAGAAGTCAATGGCCACAGACTTGAATACTTAGAGCTGTACTGAGAATCCCTGAGGGATGCTGAATGCACTGGAAATTAACCAGACGTGGTATATGGATAGATTGGGTGGGAGGGAAGCCCATAATGGAGTCAGTCAGGATCTGAGTTTAAATCCTGGCTTTGTCTCTTAATAGTTGTGTCACTCTGGGCTAGTTAATCTCTCTGGGTCTCAGTTTCTTATCTGCAAATCAAAGTTAACTCCATCTACCTTGCAAACTGTGGTGAGGATTAAGTTAAACAATGTATCTAAAGTGTGATATTCTTAACTTCAAGAATGAAATCCATTTTTCAAACTGCCCAGTAGATGTTACATTAATTTCTAAAGTTAACCTACATTTATTGAGCACTCCCTAGGTACCACAATTTGCATTGATTACCTCCCTTTAGCCTTCTATTATCATCCCCATTTTTCAGATGGGGAAACTGAGTGGTAGAGGCAGGGTTTGAGCCCTGGTGGTCCAATGCCAAAGCCCACACTCTTAACCACTCCTCTATCCTACCTACCACATTTAAAGAGGTCAGGGCTAGAAGGAACATTAGAGATCGTTTAGGTAACCGTCCTAATTTCTCAGATGGACAACTGAGTCCCACAGGGACTAAGCAGTTTGCTCGTGATAGAGCTGGCATGGAAACTGGGGGTGGGGTAGGGTCCTGACTCCCATTTCTTTCAACAAAGGACAACTCTGAGTTTTGATTTTGTTTTCCAAATCAGATACCATTTTCCCAGCACAGGGTAAATACAGGACAAATCACTTAGTATGTGTATCTTAATAACCCGACTTGACTGAGATGAATGAATTCACATTCAGTCATCATATAAGCCTATTAAATATTCTGGGAGGCTACAGTATACATTTTAATGGATGTTGAAATACTGAGCGTGTGTGTTTATGGCTCTTTCAATCTTGCCAGTTTTACTAATATGATTAGTTCGGGAACCATTTCACATTGAGACTCAGACATCAACATAAAAACACAAAAGTTTCTAGAACATTCTGAGCCTTTTAAAATTTTTTTGGAATGGAATATTTGGTTCTTACCTATGAGCTCAGATAGGAAAGAAAAACACAAATGGCTGAAATCATGGCATTAGCCCCTCTGGAGGGATCCAGGGGTGGAAACTTACCTCTGCTCACTGTGAAACAGTTTCTTGGTTACGATTGTGCTATTTCCTTTTTGGGGGATCCAAGACTTCATAGACGCATATCTCTGGCTATACCCAAGTTTCGGGCATGAGGATCCACGGGGCATGACGTGAGGTGCCCCCAACCCTGCCTCTGATATTTAGCAGAACGTCCACAGTGCCATGGTAAACGGCAGCCAGAAGAGAATCAGCGTCTGGAAAAGTGATTGAAAATGGCCAAGTGCCACAGTGAGAGTTGTTTGTTCTGGGAATGGAAGGAGGAAATTGTCAGAGGAAGTGAAATAGGAAATGAAGAGATCAAAGGGAGGAGGAAATGAGATTGAATTGAGCCCTTTTTGGATTCAACTTTGCCCTCTTAACCCATGTGAGGCAAAAAGATTAGCCTTTAAGCAGCTGGGATTGGGAGAAACACTTTCCAACGGGTGCATCCTGGCCATGGCAGCTCCCACATCCCACCCCACACATGTACTGTGGCCGGAGAGCTGAGGGAAGCCAGGCCCACTTCCCACAGAATGTCCAGTGGTGAGTGTCCCAAGCAAATCCGCAAATGCCGACTTAACCCATAACACCCTTAAACCATGGGATGAGTCCGTATAGCCCGAGTCCAGACTCTCTACCGCCAAAGGAAGTGAGGCGTCACCTAGAACCAGCCACTTTCCTAGTACCCAGGGTGGAAAATGGGGTTTCCACAAGGCAGAGTTAACAGCAGGGATAGGGTCCCAGGGGGTGAGGGTTATGAGCTGCAGGGAATCAAGCCCTAGTGATGATCCTTTGTCCTGGCCCAAATCTATGGTCATTCCAGACCTTTGTAAGAACCCAGGTGCATCTGTCTGCTTCCCATCCTGGAGTTAATACCTACATTCTCCAACTGGGGTCTTGGTCCCTCGGCCCAGGTAACACAAGCCTTTCAATGACAGATATTTATTGATCTCCTAGAGGGAGAGACTACAGGGACACAAGTGAACAAAACGGACTAAGATCTCCATTCTCATGGAGGGGATGTTCTAGTCGGGGCAGCAGGCAATCAAATAAGATCAACAGGTTAAATATATGAAATGTTTGATAAGTGCTAGGGAGAGGGTTAAACCAGGGGAGTGAGATAGGGAGTGTTCTAGAAAGGGGGTCCCGGGAGGTGAGTTATTGGGCTTGGGGGACATCTGGGAAAAGAGCTTCTTTTGGCAAGCCCACATCCACATCCTTCTTGAGTTTTAACGGGATTTTGCTTCTAGCAAACAGGAAAACTGGTAAGACAGGAACAAACAATAAAAGGCTTTCTCCCAAAGGCCCGCTGAGATGCTACAGAAGGGACTTTTGGTGTCCATCTTCAAACAATAAAACCAGACAATCTGCATTCCAGAAAACCCACCCAGTGGATCTTGTATCCTGGGCATTTTACTGGAAGAGGGGTGGCAGGGAACGGAGAAGGGGGGGGATGGGTAGGCAACAGCCCTGGGCCTGGAGGACCATCCATGGAGTTGGAGATGGCCTCTGTCCCTTCCTCAACACTTCCTGCCATGCCTCTGCACACCAGTTGTGTTGGTGAGACTCGGAGCCTGGGGTCGGGGAGGGATTGTTGCAGGTGGTAGAGAAATTCCAGCAGGGAGAAGGTGGCATTGAAGAATGAGGGTAGCAGGGCGATTCCTGGGGCCACTGTTCTGGAAGGCTTTATACATACAGAATATAAGGCTCTATGTGAGCAATGGCCACTGTCCCTGCTCTAGACATCCAGTTGGTGGCTTTTAGACACCTGGTTACTGCTCACAGCCTTGTACAATAAAGCATGAGGATATTTGTCATATCAACAAGCAATTCCGAGATTTATAAACACACGCGCACGCGTGCACGCACACACACACACACACGCACACTCCTTTCTATACCTAGTAAACCTTTGTTAAAGTTTTGAGGTGACAGAAGAGGAGGAATGGCTAGAGATCTAGATCACAGCTGTGCAAATGACTTCCTAACAGCCATCCCTACTTTTGTAACTCCTTCACCCCCAATCATCAGGGAGGTTTTCAGTGGCCAAGTCACTGCACATAGCTAGCATCCAACCATTTCCCGTGCTCTTCCCCTGCTGTTATCCCACCCAAGGGAACTGCAGTTCAGTTCTCACCAACTCCTGGTCTCACGCTCAGATCCAAGAGGTCTACCGTCAGCACTCCTAAATCTATCGAGGTGTTCAGAAGACCTTTTTGGGGAGATTTATGCTTCTTGGAAAGCAGTCCCCCATTTCGGATATATAGCAATAAGCCTCATAATTTGGGGGCTGAGGTGGGAGAATCACATGGCAGGCCAACTTCTGATCACTCCATGAAAAGCCCCACATGGTGTCAGGACACAGTTACCTCTAAGATGTGCTTCCTGGCTGTTTGGTTAAGTTCAAAATGCTACTAGGGCAAGTCTAGGGAAAG
>NW_006786802.1:1400102-1406882 GCF_000442215.2 Lipotes vexillifer | reverse complement strand
AGGGAAAGACTTCCAGGGACGCAGGGGAACGTGAAGGCCCTGGGTACCTAGAGGGAGGTGGGGAGAGTGAACTAGTCTGTGATCTGAGCCAAGAGTAAGCACTAAGAAAAGTTTTTTCTGGCCCTCCTCTCTGCCCAGTCTCTTGACATCTTACCCCTTGGTGGTGGATATCTGTTACTTTCTACTCAGCGTCTCTGACTGCACTCACACACACCTGCTGAGGCTGCCAATCACATAGCCCCACCTCCCTGGCTGTGGCGGTGGGCATGTGACTCAAGCTGGCCAATCAGCATACTCTTGTTCTGTGCACAGTGATTGCTCGTTAGATGCATGTTAAGTCTCCCACTAGAGCTTGGGGAAGAAATGTGCTCCTGTCTCTGAGCTCTAGCTAAAAAGATGATGTAAATATATTGGATTTTGCCTTTACCTGTCGGAGATGGGGGCAGGTGTCTGAGTGTATATATAGGTGTCAGGGCAGCAAAGTGGCTCGATTGGGGCACTCGTGCATCTTTAGACTTATAGCCCAGGATTTCTGCCCTCACTGGCACAAGTCACAAGGTCAAACAGTGTCATGCTGTCCATGGTTCCTCTCTTCTCTCCCAGCCTGGATTCCTCAACTCTTTTTCCTGTCACCTCATCCTTCCATGCACTTCCTCTGACCTGTCCCTGTTGGTCATCTGGGTTTAATGCTTGACTCCAGTAATCTTGAGTTTCCCAAACTTCAGATATACCTATATCACCTTCACTTTTTTTTTTTTTCCATAACCACTTACCATCTAGGCTACTAATTACTGAATACATTTCTTTAAACAGATTCACTACTTTTACTTCAGCAGTTTATTTTAAAAGAAAATTTTGTGTCATAATTATAAACTGAAAACCAGTGGCACTTGGCATAAACGGAATGTAAATAAAGACAGACAAGAATACTGTTATTAAGGTTGTGCCTAGGGTTGCACCTTAAAACCTGCTCTTTTCTTATTAAAAGGGAAGCTGGGAAGAGTTAGCAAAGTATTAAAGACATAATAGCAACCAAACTTAGAGATTCTGTTCTTGGTATGGAAAGACTGAGAAGAGATTGAAATGAGTTAATTTTCTCATTAACTCATTAATGCTGTGTCCATGTACACCTAAAATCACTTGAACTTTGGGAAATGCTAAACTAATCAATAATCAATATTTGTGCCCTTATATTCCATTTCTTTTTGTCCTATGCTCACCTTTCTCCCCAAACTAGACTATAAGTCCCTCTAATGCAGAGGCCAGACTTGTACTTCTTAATAATTCTACCTGAGAATCCATAATCGTGGAGCCCTTTATAGGCACTCCATAAATGCTCGTTGCCCTGGCCAAATCTAGCTGCATCGTAGGCTTGGAACTCTTGGGAGGCAGGGCTGCTATGCCTCTGAAGTCTCGAGGAGTACTCCCATGTTCCTGAGAATCTCTAGATGACAGTGAATCAGAGTCTCATAAGTCACTGTCTTCTCTCTAAAACTCCCAGAGAAGAGATGCTTGGAGCTTGCATCTCTGTTAGTTCCTGCTCAGTTCCCCGTGTGCTCAGGCTGTATTCTCCATGTATATTGCCCTTTAGGACTGTAGTGAGACAGACCTGCTCTGCAGTACTGAGCTCACCAGACACGATCAGACAACCCAATTTTTTTTTCCTGTGATGAAACTGATCCATAGTATGGCTCTTGCACACATGATGACAAATACTGGAATTCTGAATTAGATCTTGAGGTCAATTATCTTTTCCATGAGTATTTCATGGTGAGATCCAAGTTTCAGAGGAGGAGGTATACAAAGACTCCGGAGTCATTTTGTCTCATTAACAGCCTGCAGAAGTCCCAAGTCTCTCTTCACTGTCCTGGCTGGATTGTTTAGCGGCTGGATTGGGGGTGGGGGAGGGGAGAAAATCGGTCATGAAAATTTATACTTGAGAACACAAATCCTTTTTGTGAAGCAAGAGGAGAGAGTGTTGATTTGTCACAGGAATAGGTTTCTAGCCTTCTTGGTCTAGGAATCTAGTTTTGGGGAGGGGGGGGTGTTTGTTTGTTTAATTAGCTGGATATTTAACATTTAAGAACAGTGCCCTATATAGCAATAGTTAAGGCCTGAGTAGAATCTCAATGAATCCCCCAACAGAAGTGATTTGTTGGCGGGCACTTGAGATCACCAGCGACAATTCATTTCTGTAGAGTAATGTAAACTAATTACCTACAATGCGGAAGCAAGGACTGGGCCTGCATGATAAATTGCAGAATATTGCATTATAAGAAGAAATATTAATTCACATAACATTAAAATTGATGACAAACTTTTCCCTTTTTTAATTGTTTAATTTTTTAATTACTATTGTCTTACAGCAGCTGACATCACATACCTCCAGAGGCACACAAATGTATTTGCCTGAAAGCGCATTCTTTGCAAGAAGAAAACAGGGTTATTCAGAAAACGAGCGTCTCTTAGTTCTTTCTTTCGTTTCATGGAAATTTATTTTCTCTCTTGGGAAATAAATTTTAATATGGCAGGGGAGAGGATTTTTTCTTAGCATATTAGTATATTTTTAATCAGAGATAGTCTTAAACTTTTAATAAAATTGAAGGCAGCATAACCACCAAGATAAACACAAAATTCTAAGAATTAACATTTTGACTGGAGGGTCGCACTTTATACTTTCTCTCGATCACAGAGTGGTACTTGCCACCATTTTCTGTCCCTGAGCGCTTAAGATAAAACTGGCAACTTGATGGAGAGATTCCTATCACTTAGTTCTCTCCATAGGTTTAGCAGAAAAATGCCTAATTGAATTATTTATTTCTTTGCTGTTCCAAATGAAATTAACAGTCTAGGTCCAGAATGAGTGGATCTTGACAAGAATGTCAATCAAGCAAGTGGCTCTCAGGTCATTACACTGAGATTGGATGGGGGCAGGGAGGCGGCAGAGGAGGGGGGAGGGGGAGGGGCTTTGCAAGGCACCATGTTGTCAGTTCAAGGGCTGGTTCGACTCATCCCTGGATTTCTCTACAGCTTACACTTCTGTGGCATCCAAGAACCTTTGGGGATTTGGGCATTAAGACCCATAGCCCCAGATGAGTGGACATGTACTGAAGGACCTTACTCCCTTCCCTCCTAGCCACAGCTTATTGGGCCAGAGGTTCTGACCCAAAGGTAATAAATCTCTAGACAGTTCTATGGCATAGTCTGGTGCCAAGAACTCTGCCTAAACTGAGGTGACCAGAGTCTTCTCCTGGGACTATGGGCTGAGAGGCTGATAGTTAGGGTTGTGCAGACAGGTTGAGCACTGTTATGGGCTCGTGGCCACCTTGGAAGTCAAAGAAGAGAGAGAGAGACAGAAATAGATAAGGCAAGAAAAAGTGGAGATAAGAAACTATGTAGCCCATGGGGGAGGGTTGAAAAGTATTGACTGCTTGGCCCCTGGTAATAAGTTCCCTGAAACCTGGCTGTATTGTCTTTGGACTCCAGGAGCCCTTAGTATCCTTATGATAACCCCATATTTTTATTTGCACTAGCTTGAGTGTCTTGCTGTGCCTTGCTACCAAAATCGCCCTGACTAGTACATCCTTGGAGGAAGCACATTGGCTGTTTCTCGACAGTCATCTTCTTTCACCTCTGGATCTTTGCACACACAGCTCTCTCTGCCCGGAGCATCTTTTCTCTGCCTTCATTTGCTGAATCAACTGTTGCCCTTCCCCGTGTCTCACCCAGGAATCCCCGTCTTCCAGAAGCCTTTCTATTGTTAATTTTTTAATTAAAAAATATTTTAACATCTTTATTGGAGTATAATTGCTTTACAATGGTGTGTCAGTTTCTGCTTAATAACAAAGTGAATCAGTTTTACATATACACGTGTCCCCATATCTCTTCCCTCTTGCATCTCCCTCCCTCCTACACTCCCTATCCCACCCCTCTAGGTGGTCACAAAGCACCGAGCTGATCTCCCTGTGCTATGCGGCTGCTTCCCACTAGCAATCTATTTTATGTTTGGTAGTGTATATATGTCCATGCCACTCTCTCACTTTGTCCCAGCTTACCCTTCCCCCTCCCTGTATCCTCAAGTCCATTCTCTAGTAGGTCTGCAGCTTTATTCCCGTCTTGCCCCTAGGTTCTTCTGACCATTTTGTTTTTCTTTTCTTTTCTTTTCTTTTTTAGATTCCATATATATGTGTTAGCATATGGTATCTGTTTTTCTCTTTCTGACTTACTTCACTCTGTATGACAGTCTCTAGGGCCATCCACCTCACTACAAATAACTCAGTTTCATTCCTTTTTTATGGCTGAGTAATATTCCATTGTATATACGTGCCACATCTTCTTTATCTGACCCACCACGAGTTTGGCGCCTTTCTCCTCTGTTCCCACAGTCCCTCTGCTGTGACCTTCACCACACTGTGCGGTTAACCATCTTACATGTCTGACTGTGAACTCTGTAATATCCACCTCTAATTTTAAGACCTGGGATGCTGAAAAGGCTCTCTACCTTTTTACTTCAAGATTGAAAGTCAAAAAATCAACTCATAATCTTGCATACTCATTCTTTGGCTTGGCATCCAAGACTCTTTATAATTTGACCCAAATCATATTTCCTGATCTATTTCTCACAATGGAGGCCATATTCTATTCAATAAAACAAACACATCAAGAGCCTGCTTACAATGTGCAAAGCACATGGCTGCTAAGCTAGATGTTTGCTGGGTTTGAATCCTATTCGGTAATGCCCTCACTTTAAGTCTTTTTTACTTGCAGAATTATCTCTATCATAAATGACTCCTCTCACCCGTCTCCAGTTCTCAACAACCTACTTTTCCCTCCAAATCCAGCTCAGAAATGAGTCCGTTACCCAGGTGATCTCTGGTCTGTCCAACTTACTCTCTATCTCCGGCAGAAAGGGAAAGTGCCTTTCGGGGACTCCCTCTGCACCCCAGGCGCACCAGGCGTAAGGCAGTCAGAGGAGTCTGAGCTGGATCTTGCCTCACTCTCCTCGTTATAATCATAATCTCTTCAAGGGTCAGAGCCATGCCTCATCCTGGGCACCCTCTCTCCACAACACACACACACACACAAATTAAAGGCAGGATTTTTACCACTTAAAGCATCCTTGGGCTAGGAGAACCTTAACCTTCCAGGGCATTTTCTTTATCTTATCATAAAGAAACAAATGATAATAAAATAGCACTTTGTAGTGTAGATTAAGGACAAATCCTCTAAAATTAGTGCCTGGGATGTTCAACCTAATACCCATTCTTTTTTTTTTTTTGTGGTACGTGGGCCTCTCACTGTTGTGGCCTCTCCCGTTGCGGAGCACAGGCTCCGGACGCGCAGGCTCAACGGCCATGGCTCACGGGCCCCGCTGCTCCGCGGCATGTGGGATCTTCCCGGACCGGGGCACGAACCCGTGTCCCCTGCATCGGCAGGCGGACTCTCAACCACTGCGCCACCAGGGAAGCCCCTAATACCCATTCTTGATCCACAGGCTAGAAGGGTAAGTCCACATCTTCTGAACCATGAATCTCAGCTCCCTCAGGCTTTCGGTCTCCAAGAGAAGGTTCAGCTATATTCACTACTGTGTTCACTAGGTGATCTAAGTGGACTGGCCCATCTTAGAAAATATTGGGGTGGCCAAAACGTTTGTTCGGCTTTAAGTACCAATAAAAAACACATTTTCCATTTTCACGAAGAACTTTATGGAAAACAGATCCACTAACCGAACGAACTTCTTGGCCAACTCAATATTTCGACAGATATTAGAATAAAAAGGGAGTTCTGATCTCCTTGATTACCCAAGGTCTCAGTTACTCGAGTATCATGCCTTCTGACCTATTAAGGTTTTACCGCAGTTAAGAAATACTGGGGAGGAAAGATCCTTTCTTATTCAATTATTTTATGCCTCAGCATTAGTGCTATTACTTATGCCCCAAAGAAAGAAGGGGTATCATTATCATCTGCAAAATGAAACCAAAACAATTACAACAACGTTGCTACAAAACACTTATTGAACACTTACTATGTGCCAGATGTTGTTCAGAGAACTTTATCTGTATTAACCGACTTAATCCTTAGAGCATCCCTAAGAAGTAGGAACTGTCATGTTCCCATTTTGTAGATGAATAAAATGAGACACAGAAAGATTAAATAACTCACTCAGTATCAGACGGCTGATATATGATGGAGCTGGGACTCGAACCCCAGCAAGGTGGGTCCCTAAGCTGTTCTTCTCAACTGCTGTGCTCTGCTTTACAAAGCAAGTGGGTGAGCTAGGCTGCCCTCCTGCAGTGGCTTTCAACTAAACATTCATCTGCTAATAACTTATCACCTGGCTCTGTTCTCTTGCAAGGTAAGAATTTCAGAGGTGAATTTTGTTCATCTTATCTGTCCACTCATGATATAAATAATGAAATAAAGCAGGTCAAGGATATTTGACTTGTGGAGAATACAGGGTAGGATCTCAAAAGTCAATTCCCTTTCCCCCCATCACCATTTGTCCCTTCTCTATACAGCACAGCAGAATGTCCCAAATCCAGTCACTTAAGCACCACTGTTCTGGCTTTTCTCCATTTGCCGGCCCCCATTCCTTCCTGCTCCACCCTGCTCTGTGCCCTAGGAGGCTGACCTCTGAGGACTGCATCTCCCAGCCTCTCCCTTGACCTTGGCTTCTGGTTGGGTTGGGCTGATATAAGTCACCGGCAGCATGTTGGAAGATGCAAGCAGAGAGAGGTCAGGGTATCTATTTCCCTGCTTCCCAATGGGGCAACTCTTTCC
>NW_006786802.1:1396730-1400074 GCF_000442215.2 Lipotes vexillifer | reverse complement strand
CTCTTTCCCACCTCCTAAGTCCCAGGTCTCATGTAGCTCTGGGGAAACCCCTCCTTTCCCTCACACTCAGCCCTCAGAGGCTAATGGCTTCCCATAGTTGCTAGTTCTGAGTGTTCACCATCTCTCTTTGGTCCCCCTCACCCTGCTCAAGTGTCTGTAACTAGTCATTTCATTAACCTCTTTCCAGTTAATTCTTTGAGCATATGCCGTTTATGCCTCTTAGAACAATCTTCTTGACTTTGCCTTCTCCAAGTCCTTGCCTTATCCAAGGACTACTTATTGATATTTACCTTATATTTTTTCTTAAAATCAGTTAAATTATTTTGTGTTTCAATTATTTTAAAGTAGACACTCAACCCCTATCATAAGTGAAAAACAATGTCCATTTATCCTAAATCAACCACAGCCATTAAAGAAAGCGGGGCAAACAAATCAACATCATTAATCTCTAGCTAGCTACTACTGTAGCTACTAGCTACACAGCTTTGAGCCTGAGCCCTCCCCAATCTTTGGTAAAACTGGAGGTAAACAAGAGTTTAAAAGGTGTTAAGGACATCCTACCACTAAACTGAGATGTCCCGGTTGATACAACCAGAAGGATCGTGAGAGGATTGTTAAGGGAATAACTTTCTCGTGGTGTGAATCTATGGTATTTGATACTCCATCCCAAAGGCAGCTTGTGTCCCAACTTTTGGATAATCCTGCCCCATAGCAACTAGTAGCAAGTAGCCACGGACACAGTTTATAACCTCAAATTATGTCTTTGAGGTGAAACTAAAAGATACTAGATGCTACCAGAAGATACTAGAAGATGATATTAGCAGAAGGAAGCACATTATCCATTCACACAATTGCATGAAATAATTCCCTCTCTCCACAACCATGAGGCAGTGCTGACAGCAACCACACGCGTCCAAGAGAAGTTGGGTCTTTCTCTACTCATACTCTTCGCAATGCAAACTGGACAAACAGGAACAAGCAGGTAGGCTGAGTGTCGATGTCAGCATGTATGTGTGCATTCCTGTTAGGTTAGAGGTGCGTCAGGAAGTTAAACCTTACCAAGGCAAACGGTTTAAGGTATGCACACGGTGACGCTTCTTATTGGCTGGTGTGAATGATACAAACAACATCAATACGTTTCTTTTTCACAGTCTGATAGCCATGAACTATTAATTCCACAGCGTCAGCAGGACAGCGTTCATCAGATATACTCATTCCTCGTCAGTGTTCCAGCTAGGTTGAAAACACTTGTTTCAAGCATGTCCAAGGGCTTTCTTTTGTTACATTCACCCTACCCTGTTGCTCCTGCTGTGTTTTATTAGGCAAATATAAAATTAACAGCACAGCAATAATTATTTCCTAAACTGGTTCCAACACAAATTTCCAATTTGAGGTCAGATGTATTGCCTAATAAAATTTTTACAGCTGCAGTCAAATTGTGGTAGTTAATTCCTGGAAAATACAATTCTTAATTCACCAGAATTAGTTTTAAGTCTTGATTCATCCTCTAAAGACAAATGTGTATGACTGCCGTTTATACAAAATGTTCAAACAGTAATATCCAGTATAACAGCTTGCATAATTTCAGCTAATTCTGTTAGGAGTATTTGACCTACTTATACTTTCACTGAACCATACATCACGGTTTTAAGATCATTGGGCCTGATCTTTCTAAATTGCCCTTTCCCGACTGTGTAAGTATTGCTTAATGTTATGCAGCTAAACACGGAATCATGTCAAAGAGGAAAGAATAATTAGAATATCTATGAGGCAGTATTCTATTTATACTCCTACGGCTACTAGTCATTTGTTACTTCCAGACCTATGCCTTAATCACAGACTCTAAGCTACTGTTCTGAACTGCAAAATTCACACACATGTACCTGCAGAATTCAAAACATTTCATCTGCTCAGTTTCCTCCAAACCTTAAAATGTAATTTAAAAATTTAAATAATAAATTAAGGAAAAATATTAATAACAAACACAGCACCTATTATGTGCTAGGCTCTGTTCTAAGTGTCTTAGATATGTTAACTTTTTAATCCTTACGACAATCCTGGGAGACATGAGCTCTTATTATTATAGCCATTTAACAGATGAGAAAACAGAGTCACAGAGATAGTAAGTAAATTATCACATACCACAAAGTTGCACAACAAGTGGCAGATCTGGGATTCAAGTGCAGGAAATCTGGCTCTGGAGTCTCTCTTTTGATCACTTTGTAATGTTGCGTGAGGTAAAGAGTCAGACCTAAAACAAACAAATGATCAATATTCACCATAGCTGGTAGGTCCCTAATTCTTTTCTTTTGAACTATGTAGTGAAGGCAGCACAAGAGGAATGGGACAAACATGAAACATTTGGAGATATGAAAGATAAATAGGAGAATAGTGCAAGATTTATCCCATCTAAACATTGTTTCCTAAGTGTCTAAGACATGCCATTCTGGCACCTGGCTGTAGAGTGGTGGAAAGGACCAAATTCAGTACCCTGACAGACCTGAGTTAATTCCTGTTTGGCCACTTTCTAGCTATGTGGGCTGAAGCAAAGCACTGAGTGTTTCTGTAACTTCATCTCCCTCATTTGTAAACGGGGATACATCTGTTTCCTGCCCAGTCCATTGCACCCTACTTTTCATGCACTGATTTCTCTGTTAGTTAGGGTTCTTGAGTTGCGAGCAACGGAAAGCAGCCCTGGCTAACTTAAGCAAAACAAATTAGCGGGAGAGTTGTGGAGTAGCCACATTATGAAATGAAAAGCCAAAGAATCAGCTGGAAAAGAACAGAGAGTAGAGTCACTCAGGGTTACAGCAACAACTAAAAGAGATAAAGCATGCCAAGCCCGTGGTACTTTGAAGGCACTCAGTAAAGCTTCATTCTTTCCCTTTCTGTCCTGGGCTTCTTTTCACCACATTCTTCATCCATTCCAACACATACTGTGCGCCTGCTCTACGCAAAGCACCATGATGAGTATAAAGAATGGGAAAAGGAATAACTCAGTCCCTGCCAAAAAGTCAGCAATGCCCTCACCCACAGTATTATTTTATGATGTTGAGAAATACCCAAATGAATCATTCATCTCTGAAATAAATGGCTAATGTCAAAACATTTACTAATGCAGACAGAGCTGACTGAAATAAATGACTGAATAACCCATTGTTTGAAAATCTACGAGAGTAATATATATTACAATCAGATAAATCAAAATTACAAAAGATTTTCTGCTGCTTTTCAAAATGCTTGCCAGAAGTTGGTCAAATGACAGTAAGAAGGATAATCAGTTTAACAAGTGGTTGCCAGTTACCTCTAGGGAATGAAACTGGGGCGGGGCGGGGGTGGGGTGG
>NW_006786802.1:1356494-1396720 GCF_000442215.2 Lipotes vexillifer | reverse complement strand
GGGGCGGGGTGGGGGGGACGCGGAGGAAGGAGTGGGGGACAGGCAGGAAGACCACTTTTCATTTGATGATCTCCTGGAGGGTTTGCATTTTTAGACTAAATGTATGTGCTTATTTTATAATAACTGAATAACTCGTTTAAAAATAGACTCATCAGGGCACATTTGGTTGCTTTAAAAATACCCAGCCTGAGCTAGCCTAGGCAGAAAGGGGGGATTTAGTGGCTCAGGACTGGAGGGAAGGGAGGGAGTGGAGGTAGAGGCCCTTCTCTCTTTACCTCTGTATCTCCATCACTACCTCTTGTCCCTGCATTTCTCTTCCTGTGGCTGTTGCCATGAGGCTAGAACCTCTGCCGCTGGCTCTTCCCAGCTCACATCCTCACAGCTTTGTGATTAGAAAGGAAAACAGTTTTTCTCTCTCGTTTCAGTTGGAAAATCCCTAGGGGAGGGCCTAGCTGGCCTGACTAAGGGCTGCTGGCCACCCGTGGCAAGGGGTTGAAGGAGACTCATGGGCTCAGCTTGGGTGAGGTGCTCACTCTTTAACCAGTCAGAGACAAGGCAGAGAGGATGCCCCATGTAGCTCTCATTGGGCCCACAGAGAGGGAGGTGGAGAGGACTGCTAACACCAGTCCAGTCACTGTGAGTCACTGGGAGCTGGGCGGCCCTCCCGGCGTGTGTCCAGCCCTGAAGTCTCTGACCTGGCTCTCTGGACCTGGTCTTTACATCTCTCCCACCAAAACTTCTGGCCCCAAGGGGACCTTAGAAACCAGATCTTCCATCTTGGGCATGTCTTCTTATGAAAAAGAACTTGGGTGTCTGAGTCCTTCATACGCAGTCACAAAGTAAACATTGTATTCTTATTCTTTGCTTCCCTTCTAAGCCAAGTCCCAGGAGATAAAGGGCAGGACTCTAAGTTCCTTGATTTTTTTCTCATCTTTGCATTCATCCCATAAATATCTATTGAACAACCATTGTGGGCCAGGTTCTGTTGAGCACCCACTGAATGCCAAGTACCAGGGGCATAGAGACAAGGGTGAGATGCACCTCACAGAGTGGGGAAGACAAGCAATACACACAGACACACACACACACACACACACACACACACACACACACACACACACACACGCTCACACATATCTTCAACAATTTCAGATTATGATGAGGGCTGTGGAGAGCATTAAAGCAAGGTGAGAAGTTAAAGGTATAGGGGTGGTTGTAAAGAGTATGGTCAAAGGCAACCTTCTGCAGGAAGTGACATTTGAACGGAGACCTGAGTGGATGAAAGAGGGTGTCCTCCAGGCAGATTCAACAGCATGTACAAAGGCTTTAAGGTGCAATGAGGTTGACATGTTTGGGGAGCAGCAAGGAGGGTGCCCCGGCTGGGGCAGAGGAGGGAAGGGGGCGATGGAGGGGAATGAGGATGGGGACCCTTCGGGGCCAGGTCTCTCTTATGAATGTTATTCTGCATGTAATGAGGAGCCCTGGAGTGGTTCAAGTCAGGGAGTGACATGATCCGATTTATTGTTCTAAAGCACCTGGTCAGTGGTAGGCTCTTGATAAATATTTGTTAACAATTAAAAAAAAAAAAAAAACTCAGACCAAAAAAAAAATTTTTAATAGTCTCCTTGGCAGAAGAGGCACTGTCCTACTAATAATGAAACGCACTGACGTTTGTCCAGTGCTTTATAGCTTACAAAGCTCTTTCACCCTGATGATCTCATCCGACCTCCCGTTTGGACGCATAATATATGACCGCGGGACACCACGGCCCGCAAGCGCTGTGGAGACCAGTCTGCGGCTCTGCACAAGGTGACACTCACAGCTGTCACTGGCAGGCGTGGGCTGAGGTCTCCGAAGATCTCGCAGGGACACCCACTCCTTAGCATGCTCTCCCAAACCCAAGGGGGGACGTTCCCACACCCATCTTCCCAGAACCATCATGAAGGCTGAGCTTTGCAAGCCAGAGGCCCAGGGAGACCAGATCAAGAGGAGATTATCTATGCTCTGGGAGAGTTCCTTTTTTTCCCCTTTCTCTTCTACTAAAACATGAGGGTTTCTTTAGTGGTTAAAAAAGAAAAATTACTGAACCTGACCCTCAGGCCTGGGATTAAGGCCATTAGAAACAATGGCAGTGGGGCGCCCCTAAAGGAGCCCCTGATTTAAAGAGCTGGTGTCAAAGCCCTCAGTTACATCATGGGGCCCCTCTCTGAAGCAGGGCTGGACAGTCACCACCTCCAGACTCATGGCGTCTCAGGCCACAGCCTCAGAAATCACCATGTCCTCTGGGTTTCTCAGCCTCAGTTACGGCCATCTTTCCTCTGCTATTCCCCACCCATATGGGAAAGGAGGACTCTTAACCTTTCTTCCTGGGAGCACTGGGACTGAGGGAGGGAGGGGGAAAGGGTGGAAGGGAGGGAAGGAGAGAGAGGAAAGGGGATGGATACCCCAGGCTCCCTCCCACAACCCAGGCAGGTCAGGGTGCTGGTCTCACATCTCTTACTAACAATCCTTGTGACCTTGGGCAAAGGGTAAACCAGCTGCCCAGTGGGGCTTAGCCAAGTTTGAAGTTCAAAGGGTTCCTGGTTCAAAGGCAGTGGTAAAAGACTGAGGCATTTCGAGCTCAACCCCCTTAAAACGTGGGATGGGAGCCCCAGTCTTCCAAGTGATGATCTCAGAGGCTGTCCTGGCCTCAGAGGCTGGCCTTTACCACTGACATGCCCTTTTTACCCTGGCATTTCACGTTAGACACGGTGCTTAAAATGTCCTTAGTCTCAGTGTATTTTTAAACATTTCTTCGTGCCACTTTCCAGTTACTTCTTACAAGAGTCATAAGATAGGGCCTTTAGAATTTGCGGAATGAATGCCACTGTTGATGGGCTGTCTCATAATCATCAGCAAAATACATGTGTGCATTCCGGACTCCAAAATACAGTCATAATAGAAAGAAATTAAATCTGAATTTTTCTGTTGTCAATCATGTTTATTAAATTGAAAAAAAAAAAAAGTCTTCTCTCCCAGGCAGTATGAAATGTAGAGGGAAAATGAATTTATCCTCTGTTGGAGAACTGGGCAAAAAATGTCATTAACAGGTGCAATTATGCATTCTGATGCAAAGTGCTTCAAGCTGACAGTCGGCAAACTTACAGTGGAGCTCCCAGACCACAGGCTGCAAATTCTCTAACAACTTTATTCATACATGCTGGCCTACAGTTCAATCCTACTTCCTTTGAGTATCTCCTGCAAATAAAAGGCCCCATTCTTTGGCTTCCCCTGGCTTTATTCGGAGTGAAAACACCACTTTGTGCCCACGTTGTGTTAAAATAACAGATTTGTGTTCGTTCCTGTAGGTTTCTGATGGGAGGACGGAGGCAGGCTATCTTCACTGCGGATGGCTAGCCGCCTTTTTGAGGAGGTTGGAGAGAAAGGGTCTCCAACAGGGAACCTTTGTCCTGCGATGCAAATGAGCCTCTGCAAATGGTGCAGACAATGCCAGCCCCGGCCCAGCCTCAAACCCATCCATCTGCAGCTATTTTGTTAACCCGATGTTTCGTACATTCTTTCTCTCACACACAATACTTGATGTTGACAGCTGTGAATTTTAAACAACCATTCTGTGTATGTTTTTCTAATTTTGTGTATGCAGATTGTTTCTCCATATTGGGGGGTTGGAAGCCTAGTACCTAAAGGACGTGTTCCTTCCCTTGGAGATTTCATGCTTTTCAAAAGTCTCAGCGATTCTGACTGCTAAGCAAAGTAGAAATTCACTGTGCTCACCAGCAGCGTTTGGAAGGACCCGGAGTGCAGACGCTCTGTTGAAATGGACAAGGTTGCAGGAGATTGCAAAGCAGAACAGCCTGGAGGCAGGTCTCCGGGCTGACACGCCACTCACACAGGCTCCGGTGGCCCCTGGAAGCTGAGTCCTCCTTCGTGTCTGCCCTTGCTTATCTGTAAAATGGGCCACAAGAACATTCTCAAAAGGCCAAAAATAAAGACATCCTATATCCAGGCCATCAACTCAGTTTTATTTCTCCTTACATTGTTCTGGCAGCCAATCTCTTTTCTTAGATAGAGTCCAAAGCCATGGATGTGGGTTTTGTTTGTTTGTTTGTTTCTGGTTTTTTTGCGGTATGCGGGCCTCTCACTGTCGTGGCCTCTCCCATTGTGGAGCGCAGGCTCAGCGGCCATGGCTCACGGGCCCAGCCGCTCCGCAGCATGTGGGATCTTCCCGGACCGGGGCACGAACCCGTGTCCCCTGCATCGGTAGGCAGACTCTCTACCACTGCGCCACCAGGGAAGCCCCCATGGATGTGTTTTTAAGCACGAAGGAAAACAAAATGAGCTCCCAGACGGAGGACTGTGTTCACAAGGCACGAGATTGGCAGCATGACTTTTAAAATTTGTGTGTCTATTTATACTTTTGTCTCTTTGATGTGCGGCAATTTGCAACCAAAACACATAGGCCAGAGACAGAAACTCTGGACATGAAAAAAGGAGGTTGCGAATAGGTCAGTCATAAGGCTCATTATGTTTGCTACCATTGAACTTTGGGATCTGACTCAGAGCTTCCTGGCAGCAAGAGTGAAAGGGAAATGATGACCAATGACAAAGGCTCACTTCACTGGAGCATACAGTTCTTCAGAGGGGAGAAACATTTTTCCAGGTACTTTGTTGTAAAATAAACTTTACACTCAAGGCTCTTCATGAGGGGGCAATGAAAAAGAAGTTCAATGTCAACTTGAGAGCAGATACAGTTGTTAAATTCCAGAGTAAGGGTAAAAAGGTAAGACAAATGGGCACCTGTCTAGTGCCCACTCCAGCTGCCTGGTGGTTCACAGAGCCTGTTGTGAAAAGAATTCAAGGCCACATCGAGGCCGGGCAGAGAAGAGGGCAGATGATTGACCACGTGTGTGCTGTGGAACTCCTCACCTTGGGCTAAACAAATCCGGCACAAATGAGCAGGATTCTGGTGCCCAGCTTTATCCAAAGATAGAACTCTGGGGCCTCGAGGGGTGTATGGCTGTCATGATCCTTAGATGTCCCTGAATAACACTGTTCTCAGCTGGGCCTTCCAGGGGAGCTGGAAGGCTGCCTGGAGTTTCTATCAATGCTTGGAAGACAGAGGAAGCAGGTGGTGGGGTTGACAGCTTAAACTGTAGAAGCCCGACCTGTAATCACATCTAGATTCAAGGCCATACCACCTCCACGTGGGCCCGGCCTGGGCCAGATGCTTCTTTTTTTTAATTACAAAATATTTCTGTAGGACTTTAGGGAACTTTCACTTTCTCTTACTTTTCTGTATTGTGTGAACGTATTATAACACATATTACTTTTACAATCCGAAAAGAGTAGGTCGGTCATTTTAAATTAGCCATTTTTACCTTTTCTTTTTCTTTTTCAGCCTCAGGTTATACCAACATTCAGTAATGGCTGTCCTTTCACTGCACTAGAACACAAAATTGATGAACAGATCTCATCTAACTGGATGCCCAATATCTGGATCGGTGTAGCCCAGCCCACTCTTGGGAAAGAGCAGATGATAAGACGAGAAATTTGGAGAGTCTGTGATAGCTACAGACGGTTCTCGGCTCCAACAGGGCCACCCAATCACACCCAGGTGCTAGGATCTCCACATCGACAGGACAGTAGCCAACGTGGGATCCTGAAGGCCTGGGGGGGGTCCCACACCATCGAGCGAAAAATTAAAAAAAAAAACCCTATTCACTGGACTTCACTAATAATTAAGGCAGGACATACAAGAAGGAAATATCCAAGAAAAAAAATTGTTCAAAAACTGGGATGGCTTGGGCAGAAGATGGGAAGTCCAGGTAACTCAGCTGGATCCATAGGTGCCACCTTCTACCTCACAGGGATCTGAGCACACAGACGCCTGTTTCTCTTTCAGTTCTGAGACTGCTTTTCTGAAAGTGTCTGAACACATTCCAGAAGACTTTGTAGCAGGAGTGAATTTTCAAAGCTGTTTTCTGGTTAGCCTTCAATTAACCAGAAAATGAGATTAATTGTGCATGAACTTCTATTTCCAGGACTCCGAGGGGCCCAAGGACTATGCAAATCTGGGTAAAAATAAGTCAGGTTAAAAGGCAGCTCTCTTGTATTTGTTTTAGAGCGTAAAAGAATGGAAAAACAAGACAGTGAGGGCCCGGGGCCAAAGAAAATGCTATATTTAGAGGCGGAGGGCTTTGTTTGGCCCTGATACCGGTGTAGACACAGACAGTCAGGAACAAGGGGGCCATTCAATCAATCCACCTGACACCCTCTGTCGCCGGCCTGTGTGTTCTTGCAGGCACCAAGCTCAAAACCGTCCCGAAAGAGGCTGTCGACGGAAAAGAGGTAACAGCTGCTCTGTGGCAATTAACCAACAGTTTCTGTTGCTGAAGGAGATTATTTTGGATGGCGTAAAGAGATTCAAATAAAAATGTCAACGTGCCCATTATGGATGAAAGTTTGGAAAACTTAAGTGGCCCTGAATTAATCACTATTTGACAGGAAGGCGCGTAAACGAGTACTAAAAATCGCCCACAAATCTGTTTTCCTGCCTTTTGGATAATTGTAAAGATGCTGGTTGTGGGGTAGGGGTGGGGAAGGCATTTCTTGGCTGCAGCCTTAATTCATCTTGGAGTGAAGATTTAATGACAAAGTTACAAGCCCTTAAAGTAGCATTTATTGAGGGGCTAATGAGAGTCCCTAGAACTCTGGAAGAAAAAAAAAAAAGCAGCCACCAACACAAGAGGCCTTTGGAAATACCGAAGAGAGGGGAGTTCATTAGGCTTTTTTTTTTTTTCTTCCCCTTTCTCAACAATGAATATTTCTGCTGCCAAGCCTTTAGGAATAGGGTTGGTTTCCTTTCAAGTAATTGATGCACATTTTGCTTCTGCGTGAGTCCAGACAACCACTCCAGCGAGAAGCAGGAAATCACACCGTCGGAGGAAAACTGTGCATTCCTTCCTCCCTGGCTGGGTCGGCCCCTCACAAACATCGGATTTATGTTGCCTTTGCCAAAACGCCTCCGATTTCCATGCCCTCCCACGGCTAAGATAACGAACGCGGCTTGCGGCCTCTGAGAGCTGCACTTATTTAAAACTCCGGCTCCACTGGAACAAAAACGGCTGCTGTCACCCCAAATTGAGCAAATGAGACCCTGTCCCACAGCATAAAGAGTAAGAGAGTTATTGAACATCCCCCGTGGAGATGGCCCCATTCACCCTTGCCCTCTCTTGGCATCTCTCCTTCCCACCCCAATCCTTCCGGAATCTTCTAGGCCCTCTTGCCTCAACTCCTTCTGTCTTGGGGAGCACAGGAAGGAATAGCTGGGGCCAGTCTGCTCCAAATGGATCAAGTTTTCTTAAATCAGGTTTTCTCTTTCTTTTTTTCTTGTTTTTTAAAGAAAGATTAGAAGCGGAAAGGAATGCTGTGAGGAAAATGGAAACTGGCAAAGTGTTTTAACTTCAAGTGGTCTTCTGGTCGGTGCTGACGCACAAACGTAAAGCTCTCTTGTAAACGTAAAGTCATAGGAAGTGGGGAAGGAAGGCGGGAAGCTGGAAACCCCCAAATGTAAAACAGGTCTGGTGGCTTCTGACGGCTCAGGTCGGAGAGAAGCATTCTGCGGGAGTTCTTAGCCCCACGGAGGCTCAAAAACCATCTACAACATTCAATGAAACTGACACGCAGAAAACACACGTATTTAGAAAATATTTTCGCCGTGGCTTCTGCTTAACCAAAACGTTCTGTTTCTCTCAGGATGGAAAAGAAAGGCTTTTCGAGAAAAGTGCCTGCATTTGGAGAACACACTTATTAAAATGCTATTTTTCACAGCTGCATTAATCTGAGATCTGGGAGATGTTTTCTGTTTGTACAACCCTCCTATCCACCCCCCTCCCCACCCCGCTTGCGAAGGTTTATGCCCGTGGCACAATCCCAGTGGTTTCATAGCCAGATTGCTGATTCTGAAAGAGCTGTCTGCTTGACATCACCCGCGGAAGGACTCAGACTAATTTGCCCCTCATTGGGGCATGTGCGTATTTCAGAGAACATCTCTTGATACAGTCACATCCTGAAGGAGACACATCACACACTTTCCCTCCTAAGGTTGACAAAATTCAACTGGCATAATTTAAATGGATGTTTTTAAGTTGTAGATAAGTAGTCTTCAGTTACAAGGGTAAAGCTAGAAGGGGGGCTATCAGCTAACGTCACAGGGGAGAAAACCCACATTGCTCTCTGTCTTCAGATGACTGTTGCTGGGACTGAGGGGTCCAAGGGTGACACGAATAATCAGATTATTATTAATTAATTATAATTATTAACAGTAATTATATATAAGTGTTATTATCATAGTGGCTTTCACTTATGTACCAAATAACAGAGTAATGCTTTGTATTTATTTTCTCAGTTAAACCAGAGTAATGCTTTGTATCCATTTTCTCAGTTAAACCAGGCAACGTATTTTCAAGACAGGGATATGATCTTCATGGTATAGATGAGAATTCAAGAGCTCAGAGAGGCGCGATGAAGAGTGGCGCCCGCTCGCTGCAACTAGAGAAAGCCCACGCACAGAAACGAAGACCCAACACAGCCAAAAATAAATAAATTAATAAATAAATTTAAAAAAAAAAAAAGAGCTCAGAGAGGTTAAGGAGTGTGCCAAGTCCGCACAGCTAGTATATGGAAGAGGCTGAATTCAAACCAGAGCTGGCTTGAATCCAAAGCTTGGTTCTTAATCACTATGCCAGTGTGCCCCTTACACTGCTACCTGCATTCACACTAGCTGACTTTGTAGCCACCCTTTCTCCTTCTATTCACTCTGGCCTGCCCCACACAAACCCCTGTACTCCACAAGGGAGGAAGTTTTGCCTAATGATTAAGGGTACATGGGTTGGAGTGAGATGGCTTGGGTTTGAAATTGGACTCAGTCAACTGGGTGACCCTGTGCAGATTTTCTAGCCCGGTTTCATCTATAGAATGGGAATATTAAATGTGTCTACCTAATATGGTTGCTGCAAAAACGGGATGATGTATTTAAACGTAGGATAGTTTCTGGTGTATATTAGCCACTCAGTTAATGTAAGGAAAGGAAGGAAGGGGGAGAGAGAGGAAGGAAGGAAGGGAGGGAGAGAGAGAGAGAGAAAGAAAGAAAGAGAAAAAGAAAGAAAGAAAGAAAGGGGGAAGGAGGAAAGAAAGAAGAGAGAAAAGAAGGAAGGAAAGAGAAAAGGAAAGAAAGAAAGAAAGAAAGAAAGAAAAAGAAAGAAAGAAAGAAAGAAAAGAAAGAGAAAGAAAGAAAGAAAGAAGGAAGGAAGGAAGGAAGGAAGGGAAAAGAGAAATGAAAGCAGAAAACCAAAGGGATGTTCTTCTGCAGAGAGACACTGTTATCCACAGAGGATGCTGGAGCAGAGAGGAGAGCCTCTCGGAGCCTCAGACAAGCCCAGTGGGCAGCCTCAGGACTTCTCCCAAGTTCACTGACTCTACTTCCTGTGTGTTGGTGCTCTTCTCACCCAGACTCGCCTCCCTGTGATCTCACAAGACGGCACCACCAGCCTTCCAGGTTCCTAGCCTCCAGCTTCTGCAGCAGTGAAGCCATATTGTCCCAGCTTTCTCAGTGCTGATCGGGTCACATGACCACCCCTGAGCCACTCACCAAGACCTGAGGATCACCAGTACTGATTGGCTTTCTCTCAGCAAGAGCTTTGCCCTTGCTTAGGAACAGAGTCCCATAGACTGAAAGTGGGGGAAGGAATGACTCCCTAGAGGAAAATTGGGTGCAGTTGCCAGGAAGAGAACGATTGTAGGAGCAGCAAGCTGATGTCTACCGTAAGCAAAACTTGCCTGCTGAGTGCACGTCCTCTTCTTGGCACTGCTTGTTTCAATTTAGTTGGTATAGTTAGGAACTAGCGTTCTAGGACTAACTGCTTGGGTTTGAATCCTGGCTTCATCATGTACTAGCTGTGTGACCCTCGCAGGTTAATCCACCTCTCTCTGCTTCAATTTCTTCACTCGTAAGTGTGGTTAATAATATTATCTTTCTCCTGGACTGCTAAGGATTATATGTGCACATGTAAAGTGCGCAGCATAATAAGAGTGCATGCTAAGCACCCAATGAATTTGAGCCATTCCGCACTCAACAGTTATTTACTGGGCACTACGACGTGCTGGACTCTATTTGAGGTACACGGGATACGTGGGTGAACAAAACAGAACAGCAACAACAGAATCCCTGACCTTGTAGAACTGATACTCGAGTGTAGAAAAAGACAATAAATAATAAACAACAAGACAGTCATATGGAATTTAGGTGAAAACAGTATAGAAAAAAGAAAGGTCGGGGTAAAATAAGAACAGCTTAGGAGGGCACAGTATAGTCAGGGTCAGACTCCTAAGCCAAGACTTGGAGGGGTTGAATGAGTTAGCCAATAGAATATGGTGGATGGGGTCATTCCAAGCATTGGGGCAGTGCAGAACCCTAAGGTGAAAGCATGCCTAGAGTTTCTGAGGAGCAGCAAGGGGACCAGTGTGGCTGGAGAAGACAAGGGAGGGCAAGAGTGGTGGGAGATGACTTCAGTGAGGTAAGAGAGGACCAGATCAGGAAAAGTGGGGGAGCCCTGGGAAGACTTTAGATATTTCTAGGAAATGGGAGCCATCGGAAGGTTTGGGGAGTAGGGGAGATCTGCTGTGACTCCCTCAATGCCAGGATGATGGGGTGTTGAAAATAGAGTAGCTCTTCTTCTTATTAAGATGACTGTGGGGCTTCCCTGGTGGCGCAGTGGTTGGGAGTCCGCCTGCCGATGCAGGGGACACGGGTCTGTGCCCCGGTCCGGGAAGATCCCACATGCCGCGGAGCGGCTGGGCCCGTGAGCCATGGCCGCTGGGCCTGTGCGTCCGGAGCCTGTGCTCTGCAATGGGAGAGGCCACAGCGGTGAGAGGCCCGCATACTGCAAAAAAAAAAAAAAAAAGACGATTGCATTTCCCCCAGAGCAAACCCTCTGAGGGGGCCGTCTCGCTCTTTCCTGAAGGATAAGATGCGCTTTGGGTGCGTTTTCTCTTCTGCGCCTTCCAAAGAAACAGGACCAAGAGATTTGCAGATTCTTGATGTTTCAGCCTCCTTGGATATTTGTAAATTACTCCTCTGAAGAGACCTCCTCCATGCAAGCAAAACATCTGTCAGGAATACTATCGGTGTCTGGGAAAGCACAGTCTCCTGAATCAACAGCCGTAGTGAGAACTTGTTGACGATTTAAATGGCTTCTGATTTCAGCCTGATAATTCCATTTTAACGTGGTGAGCTGGTGGTCCCGACACTCAGCTTGCTGAGCATACCTTCTGTTATCGGATCATAAGAATTGGCTGATGGAGCCTAAAAGATAAGTCCAAGGAAGCACTTTAGGAGCGTCTCTGGTGATCTTCAGCAGTGAATGGACTGGAGTGCCAGAAGGGTGGGGCCGGATGGAAGGTAGATTATATGACAGGTTCTTTTAAGAGAATTGTACGCAATCTCCTAGTAATCTCATTCTGTCCTTGGTGAGGTTTGGGCTTTCTTTGCTGAGATGAGATGGGAATGTGGCTTCTCTTAAACACCTAGTTAGAAGTGTGGGACAGAGTGATTATAACACGTTAGACTTGCAGATGGTTCAGTCCACTGTGTATCTGGGATGGGAGACCTGTGGAGACCATTCAGAGTAGAAAGAAGAGAGAGTCTTATAAAGGTCCCCAGCCTTGGGTGCTTAAATTTCTCAACAACACCGTGTGGGTAGAAGCCACAGCCTGGAACAGGCTGCAGGACCCTCTTCATGTCTCCACACCCTTCCCCATCTCTTCTTTGCACAGCAGCTGGAGTGACCTTTAAAAACGTAGATCAGACCATGTTTTCTTTGCTCAAGACACTCAAATGGCTCCCATTTCACTAGGAATAAAATTAGCACCACGGCCGACAAGGCCCTACGTGACTCCACTCCTGCCCAGACCTCCAATCACATCTTGTACCCCTTGTTCACTCCGCTGTAACCACAGCACCCCAGGCACCCTCCTGCCTCAGGACTTTGCACTGGCTGTTCCATCTTCCTGAAATGCTTTTCCTCCAAATATATGAGAGTTCACACCCATCTTCATTCCAGCTTTGCTCAACGGCATCTCCTCAGATGCTCTGAGGTCTCTGTCCTCACCACTCTGTCAACAATAGAACCTTCTGTCACTCTCTAGTCCCTTGGTTTTTTTCCTTCATTTTATTTCTGACATTATTTTATATACTTATTTGTTGATTTGATTGCCGTCTATCTCCCCTACTACTCCTTAAGACCAAGGACTTTGCCCCCTGATCCGCAGGGTTCAGCACAACATAATAGATACTCGAGAAATATTTGTTGGATGGATGGATGGAGGATGGATGGATGGGTACATGGGTGGATGGATGGATGAATGAAAGGATTACACTGTCTCTTCACAGTGAAGGACTTGGTCATTGGTTCCTAAAATTGGACTATTTACAGATTTCCTTTATGATTTTTGCCATATCTGTACACTGACCTTACTACAATGACTTAATGGCTTTCTTTAAATATGCACACTTTTATTAAAAAAAAAACTTTATGCAGTGCCATAAACGGAAAAGAAGGCAAATATGAAAATTAAATAAAAAGCAAGTAAAGCAATGTTATTAAATTCCAGAGAGATTCTGTTGCCTACTGAAGAGTTGATCCTTAGGCCACTGATCTTTGGGAAAGGGGCAGGTTAGCTAGTGTTGGAGGGACGTTAAGAGACATGCTAGCACCCAGCTGAGACTTTCTTCCAGATGGAGGTAAAGGGATTAAAGACTAGAAAAGGGAGTCTTTATCGCTATGGAAGTCTCTTATTTAATGCTCCACCTAAAATCTTTTCACCCCCCTTCAGCGACATGTGTCCTACGCTTGGAAACACCAACCCAGGTAACGCTTACTGACACTATATCGTATCCTGTTTCTTTAACTTCTTTTTAACTAAAGGTTTCCATTAATTTGCTTCCTGTTTCTTTATTTCTTTCTTCTAAAAAGCAGGAGGAAACAAGAAAACACTGCAGCTACCTTACAATTCTGAGTGTAACTCACCCTGAGTGGATCTTACAGTCTAAGGAGAAAAAAAAAAGGATTCAGGTCTTGTATAACAGAAAGTCAGAACTCAGCCACACAGACATTCCCCACACCCACATATTTGACAGCACAGACAAAACACCCAGATTATCGACCATTTCTTCTTTTCATCCTCATGATCTGAGCTCATGTAGCCGAAACTCAGTTAAAAGCAAGGCTGGGCTAACAGCAAGTGGGCCGCATTGGCTCAGGGGAGTGCTAGCTCAGAGAGCTGGCAAGTCTTTGCCTTACAGACCACTATTATTCCTTCTTGGGTTAGCTTTCAGCACATGCCTTGGTTTCCATGTAAGATGATAAGGCCTCTGTGTTCTTTCACATGTGGACTAAAGACTCCTGAATACTTAGATGAAGAAATCAGGCCCTAATGATGGCAAAATATTTACACACTGATTTAAGCTTGTTCATGAAATTGGGGCAAAGGAACATTTCTATCAGAGAGAGGGGGAAATCAAAGAGATCAGGGCCACGGTGGCATTCCGATGGTATTTATTTAGGTAGTGGAGGTTAAATACTCACCTCCCCCACTCTCCTTTTCTTTTCCCCTGGATAATTTTGGGAAATCCTCCGGTTGCCAGTATGAAAACCACCAGCATTGTGTTGGGGAGGGTGCGTGTGTGTGTGTGTGTGTGTGTGTGTGTGTGTGCGCGTGCGTCACGGGGAGAGTCAGATAGTACAACAGCCATCTAAAAAATTTTACAACACACAGCATTTTTTAAAAATTAATTTATTTTTATTTATCTATTTTTGGCTGCGTTGGGTCTCTTTTGCTGCACACGGGCTTTCTCTAGTTGCGGTGAGCGGGGGCTACTCTTCGTTGTGGAGCGTGGGCTTCTCATTGCAGTGGCTTCTCTTGTTGCGGAGCACGGGCTCTAGGTGCGCGAGCTTCAGTAGTTGTGGCACGTGGGCTCAGTAGTTGTGGCTCACGGGCTCTAGAGCACAGGTCAGTAGTTGTGGTGCACGGGCTTAGCTGCTCCGCGGCTTGTGGGATCTTCCCGGACCAGGGCTCAAACCTGTGTTCCCTGCGTTGGCAGGCGTATTCTTAACCACTGCACCGCCAGGAAAGCCCAACACACAGCATCTTAAAAAGACTTACAAATGCTAAGAATGATATTCACGGAAGCATTTTCTGGGCTCTGGTGGGAGACATTATAGTCAGGCATTATAACAATTTACTATTTGTCAACATTAACTGAGCATGTATTCTGAGCCACCATGGTCCTAAGTACTTTATACATATTAGCATATGTATTTCCAAAGCCCAATAATAACTGTGTCATTATTTGCATTTTAAATACAAGTAGAAAACTGAGTCACGCAGTTGATAAGTGGTAGAACCAGAATTCAAATCCAGGTTGTCTGGTACCGTAGCCTCTGACTTTCCCAGTTTTAGCCCTGCATGTTTTTTATCCTGGGCACCCTCCCAGTCCCAGGCAAACTGGCACAGTTGGTCATCCTGCCTGTAACACTAACCAGTATACTTGACCTCCTCCCATATACAACTTCTTAGACTTAGGACGTAGTCATGTTCTTGCAATTTCCAACACCACTGTCCAACTCAATAAACATTTTCAACCATCAACTGTGATCAGAGCTGTTTGCCAAGTGCAGCAGGGATCCAGAAATAAATGAAGATGTAAACCCTCCTTTTTAGGCCACTCATAAGTAACATAAGGGGAAGGAAATATATGTTATTTCCTCAAAAAGTCGTGCAATATCTTCTGGTACTGTAGCGGTACGAACACCAGATTTCTGTGTTAATGTGTGTATAACACAGATACTGGTTTTCAGCTGGTGGCACAATTATTTCCTCTGACAGGACAACATCTTTGTGAGAACAGTGTGGGTCTGGGGTGCTTGGAGCTGCTCGTCCATGCAAAGAATTCTTGTCAAATATTTTAATGAGAAGAAAAGCATGGCAGTCAAGATGAAAATCCAAGGTGACCTTGAGCTTGGCAACACACTGCCGATCACCTTGTGGTTTTTTTATGGTCTTTTTGTGACGACGATGATGATTTGTTTACAGAGTTCCTCTCCTGATGCAGGAAAGAAGGAGAAACAGGTTTAGAGACCACCTTACAGAAAGCATCTTTGTCCCAACATTAAACCTTCATTCTAGTGGACATTGCATACACAGCATCCAAAGCCCTTTTCTCCTTGGAAGAATCCCCATTGGCTATGTCGTAGTAGGAAGTCACGTCGCCCTCGTCATTCCCTGGCAGGCAGGGGGCATGCCTACCCTCAGCCGGCCTGATGTTCCCATGCAGGACTTTGCATCCTGCACGAATGCCACAAAGATGCAGGCACAGTTAGGAATTCCCTCACAGCAGTGATGTGCAGAATCAGTGACAGTGGCCTCCTCAGAAGGTCTCGTTAGAGATACAGGAGGCATCATCCCTCCTATATGGGTTTTTGAAGTTTTCTCCAGCCTGGTTCTCTTGATCTCTCTCTCAGCCAGAGCCGATGTTCAGTGGGTCTGCATTAGCGAACCCGTGCCAGAGGTGAAAATGCTGAAGTGCGTCTCCCATCAGTAAATAGCCGTGGCTCCAAGCTCCCCAACTATATCTACCTGCTGCCCTGGCTAAGGCCCCTTCCTTGTAACCTGCCCAGCTTCCCCCATCATCCGGAAACCTAGGGCTTAACGCCCAGAACAGCAGGGGGCCACCAGGAACCTGTTCCAGCCCCCTTCTGACTGGACAGTGCCAGGCCCTATCGGTTACTATTTTGAATATCAGTTCTATACACCCCGATAAACTTTGACTAAATTCCCCTTTCTACTTAAGATAATGGAATGCACCTCTGTGTTTGCAACCCCAAGCCCTCACTGATACACACACTTACACACATTTAATTTTATGCAGACTGCATCCAAGGAAAGAAAATCTGTTTTTTGGCAGGTATGGAAAAATGAGGTACAGAAATCTACTTTCTGTGAGGGAGTTATGTGAGAGTACTATATGTTGGCATGAAAATGTTAAGAAAGGAAATTGAAATTAACATGCATTTAATGCTTACCGGGATGCAAATGTCTTTCACATACTGTATCTCATTACAAAGCACTTTGCTATCCCCTCTGCCTTTGAGATACAGGTTAAGGCGTGCATGTTTTATATCATCTCAATTTACAGTAAGGAGTGACTCCGATCACGCAGCCAGGATAGGACAACAGGGGTTACCAGAGGAGCCTCCTGATCTCAAATACTTCCTGTTTCATCTGTACCTTGTTGCTGCTCTAGGTGGGCTGTTCCCCATGGCTGAAAAGTACAGAAGTCCCCTGCCTGCCATGATCAGAAATTCTACTACTTTGGATTAAGGTATAGTCTCTAAACATGTTTTTCAAGCTATGTTTAAACGACATTAATCCAGAGTGTACATCAACAGGAATTACTTTTTAAATTACTTTAAAAAGTATTTTAAAAATTAGCTAGCTGCTATCTGAGAAAGCAGGGCATCGAGGGAATGGGAGCGTCAAAATGGACACAGGGCCTTTGCACTTGCTATTTCCTCTTCCTGGAAACCAAAAGTGGTTCATAAACTCTGATAAAGGTCAGTGGAATTCTACTGTTTTGAATTTTTCTTTTCCCACCTACCACCATCAGTAACACCAGCCCCCCTGGCATGGTGGAAGGAACTGGAATAAAGATCAGGGCAAGATGTCAGGGAGAGAGAGAGAGTACAGGTGGAAACTTCTCTCCTGGTGATTTGCACAGAAAACCCTTTCCTTCCTTTTCAACTGCAAAACTGTTTAGTCAACAGAACATTCTTGCAGGAGTTTTTGGTCAATTCCTAAAAGTTAGTTTCCTAAGATGGACCTAACTAAAGCATAGTTATAGAAATTAACTTCATTTAATCAACGTAGAGTAGGTGGGTGTGGGGTTATGGGGGAGCAAATCATCTAACCCGAAGCAAACCTGATTAAGATCTTTAGAAACCCTAAACCCTGAAAATATTACGGTGCTCCCTTGACCTACCATATAGACTTCAAAAACTTATAAAACCATAAAATATGAAACTTATCCAAAACATGTTAGCTGATACAAAAAATAGCTCATTGGAAGAATTTCTTAATGCAGAATTCTGGCTAAGCTCATCAAAACAAAAATTTCTGTGGTGCCTCTGTTTTTCTGGTGCCACAAGCTCACATGTTGTTGGTCTCTCAAGCTCTCTGGCACTCACTGGGAGTCAGAATCCTGTGTCCTAGACCCCATTTATGAACAGTGCGGTCCTGAGTTAGCCTCAGCTTCCTCAGACACAACATTCGTAATGTTTACCTGCCTCCTGCAGTGAGGTATGTCTATGGCAGCGCTTGCTACACAGTAAAGGGCTATACAATGTAGGTTGTTATTAGTTCTGAGACGTCAGTGAGAAATAGATTACAGGGTTATACTCAATGCTCCTAAGAGCTGGAAAAAGTCTACGACTACAAAAACATGTTGATGCCCTGGGAGCAGTAAGGTAGGGGAAACTGTAAGAGGTTTTTATGATGTTTTGAAATGGGGTCACTTGCAACCTTGACATTTGTTGGTGAGGTTAGGAAAAAGGCATTTTCAGTCTCAGAGAATGTGTGTGACATGAACCCACGATCAGAAGTTACTAGATGATGCCCACCAAAAGACAGGGACAGGAAACAAAGATCTAGCCTAATAAGGAGACTAAAGGGGTCCCCTGGGATGATGGTGAAGAAAGACCAGGAAGGCGGTCTAGAGGGCAGCCAGTCCAGACTGAGCAGGAGAATGGAGTGGTGCTGGAGACCACAGGGATGCCTCCTAGAGGAATCCCAAACTGATGAAATAACAGATGTGTTTAAAAATGTTAAGAAGACAGTCACAGTTTTGATAGCCTGCAGGTGAATTACTGAGAGGTACCTAGAAAACAAGGCTATTAGCAACTCCAGAGAAAACAAAGTTATACAAGAACGAAATATAATCATAATATAAGCAATGGCTCAATCGTGGGTTATGCTGACATTATCAAAATGAGGTAAATGCCAAATATTGAACTAAATACAAATTGTGACATAACTCATTGGGAGGAAGGTGGCTGGAAGTGGGCCTGTGTTGCCAGGCGTGTGTGTGTACTGGGGGCAGTGGTAGGGAAATACATTAAGAGCCAGAGCCTCATATTCTACAGTGGAAAGTTAACAGACAATACCTATATTTCAAAACAAAGAAAAAGCTCTACAGACGTGATTTAGAAAACATGGAAACATGTGCAGAGATACATCAGAAAGAAATGAGTCACTTGTAGAGAGTGGGATTGGGGTGAGTGAAAAGGGAACTTGGAGAGGCAAGGGGGAGCTTTATTGAATCTTTTTAGAACTAAGAACATGTATAACTTTAGGGGAAAGTTTTTAATTCAAAAAAAAAAAGAGGGGAATCTGGGCCAAGATACTCCTGAGCCACAGACAAGGAGGAATTAAAGCAGAAAGTCCAGCGGCGGCATTAAGAGCTGCCAGCCCTCCACCTTGACTCTGCCTTTGCCTGGGAATTAATAGCTTACAATGAATATCTCTAACCTGGGAAAGGCCTGGCCAGCGCGCAGGGCCGGCACTCCACAAACTCGGACGACAGCAATAATGAAGCTGCCAATCCCAGGGGCACGCGGGGGACACACCTGCCACAGCTGGCCTCGCGAACTGTCAGCCCTCTTAGATGCACGTCGCCGGGCCCGGGGAGGCTGTCACCTCTCCCCCCCAGCGTACCTTGCTGGTGACTATAACTGCTCATTTCCATAAATTAGATCCCAGTATGTCCAAAATGGATTTTTTTTTTAAAGAGAAAGGTGCTACTCTGAGTTAGGATAAAACTCTTGGAGAGCCCACATACGTGTCAGGAAATGATTTAGGGAAAGAAGTCTTGGCGGGTTCGATGACCTCCCTGAAAATCTATGTCAATTTGCATATGTATGCAGACGTGCATTTATTTTTGTGCAGGCTCCATACTTAACTGTGCCAACTAGACTAAAACTACTGGATACCAGGCCAGGATGAAGTGATGTCACCATTTTAGGGCGTCTCACCTATAGAGACTATGGGGAAAGAGAAACCAATGCACGGTCTCTAGGCTTCCTGGTTATACCTAGCGTTGTTATTTCAGGTTTCTGCATCTTGCAGGAGTAGATCCATGCAGCGGGGATGTCAGCCTAATGCAGCAAGAAAGGTGCAAGGCGCCATGGAGAGCTGGACAATGCTTCACTTTCCAACAGGACCCCGGGGTTTATGACACACTCCGCCCCCGCTGCCATGTTGCCTGGCGACCCTTCAGCAGCCTGGGAAAGAGGCAGCCTCTCAGAGCTCCATTTAGGGGTTATGGGTGGAGGCTGAGATTCACCGAGCACAGGAGGCTGTGAGGGGCACAATGGAGCCATTTGTAGTGAGGACCTCACTGCCGGGAACACACAGAAGCGCTGAGGAGGCACTGCTGTCAGGGTCAGTCGGCTCTGGGTCCCATTTGTGCCATCTTAGCAAATTGACTTTGGGCTAGTGGTTTAATGCCGGAAGCCTCAGTTCCTCTTAAATAGGAATCATTTCACCCAATTCTGAGGACCACATAATGATGTTAAAGTGTTCGATGCTGGGGAAATCACTAGCATTCAATAGACAGTTGCTAGTATTCCTGTTTTAAAAATGTGTAAATAAAACAATCAATAAATAAAATGTGTAAATAAACGTCATGGAATCTCACCTTTTACAGTATTTTAAGGAGAGAATAATTTAACATTATATAGTTTTTAATTCCAAGAGTAATATTTCTGCGTAACTCATGGTTGCCTTTCTTGCCTTTCGCCCAGTGGTTCTCAGCTGGTGGGGGGAGAGTTGTGCCGCAGGGGACATTTGGCAGAGAGAGTCTGAGATATTTTTGGTCATCACAACTGGGGGCGGATGTTACTGGCATCTAGTGCATGGAGGCCAGAGATGCTGCTAAATATCTACAATGCCCAGGACGGCTCCCACAGTGAAGACTTTTTCTGCCCCAAATGCCAATAGTACTGAGGTTGGAAAAGTCTGCTCTAGCATTAAATATGAAACTTAAATCGGAAACATATAGTCCAAGGACCCTGCTGAGCATTCCGTTCTTGGAAGAGACAGTGCCTTGATTTTAAGAGCAGTGTTTCCGGCTGCCCAGCCTGTCATTTCTACTCTGATGACACTCAGTGAGAATGAATGACAGCATTACCGCACCGGTGCAGGATGAGGCTGCCCGACACTGGTGGGTACCCCATCAGATGGGCAAAAAGAGCCAGCTATTGTTTCAGATTGTTTGTAGAGGCAACAGCGCTTTATTAGTTTCCCTTTTGTCATGAATCTGAACGTTCTTTACTAAATCTATTTTCAAAGGTAAATTAATACCTAAGATATTTTTAAAGCACCAGAGTGCAGTTTTGCAAATATGACTTTTTTTTTTTTTTTTTAACCAAATATGACTTTTTAATACCCCACTCCCCCAAACCTCACAGACATCATTCTAGAATTAGGCTGGTTCTGACCGAGTCTGTTGACACTAGTATTAAACAATCATTTACATATCATGGTTTTTGAACTGTTGACCATCCTTGCAAATTACCATCTTGGAAACCATTGTACACAGACCAAAAGTTCAGTTAAAGGGAGCTAGATTGTCTGTGCAACAAAAACCTGCTTGTTTCTGATGGGGTTTCCAAACTGGAAAGTCTAAATTATAAACATAATAACATTGTCCACACTTTCCTTTCTCTTCTATTACAAATGCATATTCAGATATGTTAATATAAAGATGTACAGTAATACAGAAAGGGCACCCAAAGTGACAGGAGGACTCCACTGGTGGAATGGTGGGTTTCTGTCCAGGCTCCGTGAGCCAGCCGTCTTCCAAGCCCCTCATCAGTCTTCTGTGTGAAAGTCTTAGCTAAGAGTCAAGTCTCAACTGATAAGGCCTTGTTGACATAATCATTTTCCATTGACAGCACCTTGCCACCAATTCACAAACATTTTCATATTAATATTGAGCAATTTCCCTACATTCTAATCCATCAAAGTAGGCTATTAATCCTTCCTGTACCATTCTCTATTCAAATGCTAACAATTTTCTTCCCACAAGCTAAAACATTTGTCCAACAGCCTCTCACACAAAGACCCTGCATTGTTAGCGATGATGGATCAGAGTGTTAATATGAAGGATGCAATGTAAATTATATCATTGATACTGTACATATGTAAAGGAAGAAAATCTTTTTAAAAGATCATTTGTATGCTAAAGATAATGAAAGTGATCCCCTGGTACAGCAACCTTAATTTTCCTTTCTAAGAGAAAAAAAGGTTCAGAGAATATGGAAATCCATCATCATTTATAATGGCACAAATGCCATCGTTTACTTCCCGAAAAAAATATACACCATTTCTTTTAAAGAACTTATTGAAATGACTCAAGAAAACTTGTTAAAATATATCTTAAGAATTGCACACTGTGGTTACCAGGAGAAGAATATGGATAGCAGAGCTCAACTTGGGATGGAAAACAGATCAATCCCTCCATTTTGGGTGGTGAGTGGATGGATGATTTATATTCATTATCAAAAGCCATTAAATGGTATAGAAATTTGGGAGTGAATACACTTACGTCCCCATCAGGAGAGATGTGAAGTCTAGCATGTGTTAAGAAGTGGGATATAAGGGCTTCCCTGGTGGTGCAGTGGTTGGGAATCCGCCTGTCAATGCAGGGGACACAGGTTCGAGCCCTGGTCTGGGAAGATCCCACATGCCACGGAGCAACTAAGCCCGTGCGCCACAACTACTGAGCCTGTGCTCTAGAGCCCGTGAGCCACAACTACTGAGCCCACGTGCCACAACTACTGAAGCCTGTGTGCCTAGAGCCCGTGCTCCACAACAAGAGAAGCCACTGCAATGAGAAGCATGCGCACTGCAACGAAGAGTAGCCCCCGCTTGACACAACTAGAGAAAAGTCCGCGCGCAGCAATGAAGACCCAACGCAGCCAAAAATAAAGAAAATAGATAAAAATTTAAGAAAAGAAAAAAAAAGAAATGGGATATAAGTGTTGATGCTGTGAAAACACCTGGGCTCCATATCATCGTAAACTCCTGAGGACAAGAATGGACCATCTACATGGGGTCCTGTCTTCTACTGCCAGACTACCCAGAGAGTCAGAGGTCTTAAATAGGAAGTAAAGAAATCATCATGATGCTTCATCCCCTCATATCTCTCTTCCACCTCCAAGTTCTCTGTTCTTCAGGGTTTTCCTTCTGTGTAAATGGCTGCTTGAAGGCAGATATCCAGAATTCATCCTTGGTATCTTCCTCTCCCTCATCAGCCCCCAGCTCCATCCAGTCTCGCCAGGGCTTGTCAATTTTTCCTGTAGAAACAGTCCTTTTCTGATCTGTCTCTCCATGAGACATCTCCAGGACCTTCATCTGAGACACCGCCATCTTTCATGTGGACTCTGGCTCAGCTGGTCTCCCTACCACCTTCCTAACAATGCATCCCAAAGGATCTTGAGATACAAATTTGATCATGTTACTTTACTGCTTTAAAAAAGGTAAATTAGGGCTTCCCTGGTGGCGCAGTGGTTGAGAGTCCGCCTGCCGATGCAGGGGACACGGGTTCGTGCCCCGGTCCGGGAAGATCCCACGTGCCACGGAGCGGCTGGGCCCGTGAGCCATGGCTGCTGAGCCTGCGCGTCTGGAGCCTGTGCTCTGCAACGGGAGAGGCCACAACAGTGAGAGGCCCGCGTACCGCCAAAAAAGAACCCACCAAAAACAAAAACAAAAAAAAGGTAAACACACACACACACACACACACACACACACACACACACACACACACACGATCAATGACCTCAGGGTAAGGTTGCAATGCCTCCCGATGGCCTGGCAAAACTTCCCTAACCTTGCTCCTCACTACCTCTGACCCCATCTCCTGCTGCTTAAGACGGAAATTCTTTTAGTTTATCAATGTCTTCTCTTCCAAGAGTCCTTGCATACATGCTATTGCTTGCTGGAGAACTTTTACTCTTTGCCTGGTTAAGTGCTTTTTTAAAAAATTGAAATATAGTTGATTTGCAATGTTGTGTTAGTTTCAGTTATACTGGCGTGTTAGTTTCAGTTGTACTGGCTGGAGCCAGACTGCCGGAGTAGAAGGACCTTGACCTCACCTCCTCTCACCAACACACCAAAATCACAACTAACTGCTGAACATCCATTGATAAAAAAGAACCTACCGAAAAAGATCTCCTACAACTAAAGACATAAGGAAGAAACCACAATGAGACGGTGTGTGTGTGGGCGCACACTCATGATATAATCAAACCCATACCCCCAACCCCAGGTGGATGACCCACAAACTGGAGAATAATTATATCGCAGAGGCTCTCCCACAGGAGTGAGAGTTCTGAGCCCCTCATCAGGCTCCCTAGCTCAGGGGTCTTGGATGGTTAAGTTCTATGCGTATCCTTCAGGTGTCAGCTGGAACACCATCCCTTAAGGAAACCTCCTGTGACCACCCCTCCTTGTACCACCCTATCCCACCTCAAATCTAAATCAGATCTCCGGGTACATCTTCACTTTCCCTTCATAGCTCTTACCAGGAGTTATAATAATATATGCACGTGCAATTACGTTTGTCTAACATTTGCCTTCCACGAGACCACACCCTCCAAAAGAGACGGGATAGCACTGGTTTTGTTCAGTCTTGTAGCCTCATCACCCAGCCCAGTGCTTGGCACATAAACAGCTCAGTAAGTAGCTGGGAACAGATGAATGAGTAAACTTAATCTGTACGGAGCGTTTTACTAGGAGCCTGAGGAATAAATACAAAACACAGCATCAAGAAATTACCATGTGGGGCTTCCCTGGTGGCTCAGTGGTTGAGAGTCCCCCTGCCGATGCAGGGGACACAGGTTCGTGCCCCGGTCTGGGAAGATCCCACATGCCGCGGAGCGGCTGGGCCCGTGAGCCATGGCCGCTGAGCCTGCGCGTCCGGAGCCTGTGCTCCGCAACGGGAGAGGCCGCAACAGTGAGAGGCCCGCGTACCGCAAAACAAACAAACAAACAAAAAACAAACAAACAAACAAAAAGAAATTACCATGTGAAATTTGAGCATCATTAAGAAAAATAACACAGCAGAAAATCTGAATCCCTGTGCTCTAATGTACTTGGAAACTTTTCTCCCCAATTCTTTGTATGCCTTTGGCTTCCTTTGGAATTTAGATAGTTTTGAATCTGAAAAGATAATGTATGACGGTGGATCTCCTCTTTGTTGAACTCCATTAAACCCCATTATTACTTTTTGAGGATTAAGACTTGCCCCCGAAGGTATTATTATGCTGAGGTTCTATTTTTTAAAAAATTTTATTGGAGTACAGTTGATTTACAATGTTGTTTTAGTTTCAGGCATACAGCAAAGGGGTTCAGTTATACATATACATATGTTCATTCTTTTTCAGATTCTTTACCCATATAGGTTATTACAGAACATTGAGTAGAGTTCCCTGTGCTATACAGTAGGTCCTTGTGCATTACCTATTCTATATATAATAGTGTGTGTATGTTAACCCCAAGCTCCTAATTTATCCCTCCCACCCATTTCCCCTTTGGTAACTATAAGTTTGTTTTTGAAATCTGTGAGTCTGTTTGTGTTTTGTAAATAAGTTCACTTGCATCATTTTTAAAAATTAGATTCCACATATAAGTGATATCATATGATATTTGTCTTTCTCTGACTTACTTCACTTAGTTTGATAATCTCTAGGTCCATCCATGTTGCTGCAGATGGCATTAGTTTGTTCTTTTTTATGGCTGAGTAATATTCCATTGTACCACATCTTCTTCATCATTTCCTTTGTTGATAGACATGTATGTTGTTTCCGTGTCCTGGCTATTGTAAATAGTGCTGCAATGAACATTGGGGTGCATGTATCTTTTCAAATTATGGTTTTCTCTGGATATATGCCCAGGAGTGAGATTGCTAGATCACATGGGAGTTCTGTTTTTAGTTTTTGAAGGAACCTCCATACTGTTCTCCATAGTGGCTGTACCAATTTACATGCCCACCAACAGTGTAAAAGGGTTCCCTTTTCTCCACACCCTCTCCAGCATTCATTGTTTGTAGACTTAAAAAAAAAAAATTTTATTTTATATTGGAGCATGGTTGATTAAAAATGTTGTATTAGTTTCACGTGTACAGCGAAGTGATTCAGTTATAAATACACATGTATCTATTCTTTTTCAAATTCTTTTCCCATTTAGGTTATTACAGAATATTGAGCAGTGTTCCCTGTGCTATGCAGTAGATCCTTGTTGGTTATCTATTTTAAATATAGCAGTGTGTACACTGATGCTGGCCATTCTGACTGGTGTGAGGTGATACCTCATTACAGTTTTGATTTGCATTTCTCTGAGATTATGCTGAGTGAAATAGACAGAGACAGACAAGTACCATAGGATTTCAATTTGTGGAATATAAGAAGTGAATAAGCAAACAAACAAAACAAAAACAACACGTAGATACAGAGAACATTGGTGATTAGAGGGGAAGGGGGTGGAGGAGGGTGAAGTGGGTAAAGGGAGTCAGCGTATGGTAGTGGATGACAACTAAACTTTTAGTGGTGAGCATGCTGTAATGTAGACAGAGTCAAATTATAATGCTGTCCACATGAAACATATAATGTTATAAATTAGTGTTACAAATCAAGTGGGCAAAAAGTGTAATTCATCTGTCATAATATCTTTTTATAAATTAATTAATTAATTTTTGACTGTGTTGGGTCTCTGTTGCTGCGTGTGTGCTTTCTTTAGTTGCAGCGAGCGGGGGCTACTCTTCGTTGCGGTGCATGGGCTTCTCATTGCGGTGGCTTCTGTTGCTGCGGAGCACAGGCTCTAGGCGCACGGGCTTCAGTAGTTGTGGCACGTGGGCTCAGTAGTTGTGGCTCGCAGGCTCAGTTGTTGTGGCGCACGGGCTTAGTCACTCTGCAAAATGTGGGATCTTCCCGGACCAGGGCTCGAACCCATGTCCCCTGTATTGGCAGGCGGATTCTTAACCACTGCACCACCAGGGAAGCCCCTCTCATAATATTTTAATGAGGAAACTATCACCATTTACCCTGGGACACGACTTCAACTGACGAGTCTAAGAATAAGTACAATATTAAATATCTCAACTTGTACTGCTGTAGTTCAACCTGATTTCAAGTTCTGTGGTTATTCCTAAATATTACTCAATTCTTATCTTAAAAATTCTTAAATTTTTTTTTTTTTTCCGCTACGTGGGCCTCTCACTGTTGCGGCCTCTCCCGTTGCGGAGCACAGGCTCCGGACGCGCAGGCTCAGCAGCCATGGCTCACGGGCCCAGCCGCTCCGCGGCATGTGGGATCTTCCCAGACCGGGGCACGAACCCGTGTCCCCTGCATCGGCAGGAGGACCCTCAACCACTGCGCCATCAGGGAAGCCCCATAAAAAAATTTTTTAAAGTGATTTGCCCTCAAGAAGTTAGTGATTAGAGACCCATGTTCTCAAGCAGCTCCTGTGATGGCCAAGATGGAGACTGAGTTTCTGGGTCTCTGATGCAGGACGTAACATCCATGGAGTTAAAACTGCTTCTGGCCATGAAGCAATCAAGCCTGATACTCAGACAAGAGAGAAAAGAGAGGGGAAACGAGCAGGAGGGAGAGAGGGGAACAGAAGACCAGAGCAAGAGTGACACAGGGGAGGTTCCAAGGGAATGGCTCCTACATGCGTGCTCAGAGGATGGGTGAGCCCCACGTCACTGTTCTCTCTGCTGGCTTCCCAAAGCACCCTGTGACAGGGCATCGAGGAAAGGGCCTGATACAGAACCTAAAGAGCCCTGGGACGTACAGGGGCAGAAAGGAAATTATAATGGGGACTACTGCCTTCCCGGGCATCAGCAATCAGTGTGGGCCACGGTCCTCCATCAGAAGGGCTGCCCTGGATCTCCACACACAGTCCACACAAGCAAGAGGAAAGAAAGTTGGCACTTTATCCCGGGGCATCTAGCAGGGGCCTCACGGAACGCCAACTCTGAACAGTTCATCTGTCTGAGAGCACTTTTCCCAAACACCTCCTCGCTTGTTAACTGCACTCGGGTTCAGAGGTGCTGTCCACACGCAACCAGACGGCGACCCGGAACCTTTCTTCTCCTGGTGCTGAAAGCCAGTGGGTAGATAATTATTCAAGGTCAGATTTTTCCGAGGTGGATGCCAGGGGAAAAAAAAAGCCAACCTTAAGGGTGAGTCAATACTTTGCAAACACTTGTTTAAGGATTTCCTAATTACTCTAAGTGGTTCCTCCAGCTCTTGCACTTAAAAGGCTGCTGTTTTGTATGATGTCATCCTTTGCCCATTATCTCTGCAGTCAATTTGCAGTATTAGGAGAGGCAGCTAGAAAATATTTGCAAACATCAACATTCTCCAGTCTTAAAAGATAATCCCCCTTTCAACTCCCTATGAGCGTATCAACGGCACAGTTAGGTTTTCAGATGCCTCTAAACGGTAACACCACCAGCTGGACTGTACAGAAAATCTTTCTTCTGAGGAACTCAAAGAAATTTCTAAGTGGTATCACATCAATCACTGAGCAAGTCCTCAGAGGACTGGCCAGGCAGGTAGTTAGAGGGTAATTAGAAATGCAAATTGATAAGCCCCTTTAAAATAGCTCCCAGAGGCAGCTCCCACCTGAATAAATCTGGTGTAAGATTTTAGTTTAAGGGTAGCTAGTGCCAGTAGGTTCTGACCCATTGGATGTGGCCTTACTTCACTAATTCTTCACAATAACAATAGTATCATTAGCATCTCCATACTGTAGGTGGGGAAACCGAGGCAGACAGAGGTCAAGCAACTTATGCAAAGCCATGCACCTGAAATGACAGCCCCAGAGCTGGAACTTAACCAGATCTGTCTGACTTTTAAAGTTGGCCCTCTCACCCACCACCTGGCTACATAATCTCCTTTCCCTTCCGCAGGACGAGAGATTGTGGGGGTTTTCACAAACACTGCACAGAGGAGCATTCCTCCATAGGCGGAAACCTTGCTAAAGCAGAGGCTTGCGAGGTGAAGAATGCTTTGAGGCCAGACTGCTTTTAAATCGCGGTTCCTCCACTTATTCGCTGGGTGACCCTGGCCAAATTGCTTAACTTCTCTGAGCCTCTGCTTCTTTATTTGTAAAATGGAGATTATAGTGGTTGGAAGGTTGTTTTGGAGATTAAATGAGATAACACATGTTAGATACTTAACACAGTGCCTGGACCCAGTAAGTGCTCCATAAGTATTTGAATAATAATAATGATATTATTATTACAATATAAATCCTATATATTAGTATAATATATATATTTATTATTATATATTATATGTAAGTAAGTATAATAAAGAAAGATTATTATTAAGTAATATTACTATTATTAGGAGATGTCTGGCCTGTGAAAAGAAAGAGGTCATTGTCCCTAGACTCACATTATGCTCTCAGAGGTGCTGCCCAATTAACCCCCAAACTGACACAAGAAGGCTTGGTGGGCACACTCCTGCCTGTCTTTGAGATCTGCTCACCTGATCCTTCACCTCTTCAAAGCTGGGACAGAAACACTTCTGTACCGCCGCACTTCCTTCAGCCTGGTTCTCCCTCTGCAATCTCTGGACAAGTGTTTACTAAGCAAATCCTCAATTGACTCTACTTTTCAAAGCAAGGAAGCTGTGGTTAATTTCATATGCAAAGAAAGAGCCCAGGGCTCCCCATTAGTATCCTAATTTATGAAGAGTGAAATAAACTCCAGACTTGGCCAGCTGGTTCAGGTAAGGGGATAATAGAATAGCAAGCAACACCCAAGCAGAGTAGCCCAAATTGTATAAAGTAAAATTCAGCAATATTTAAAAGCAATTCAGCCCATCTGAAGCTGCTAAACATTCCCAAACTTAGTAATAACTAAAGCACAGAGTGTCATGAATGAAATGAAAATGTGACCCAGGGATCTCACCATTTATTCAGAGCTCAGAATCTGAAAATTGCCCTCTAACTGATAGGCTTAAAGTTATTACTTCCTTCACTTAAGCATTTTACATAAGGCAGTTCTCTGATGATAAATCACATTGAAATTGATTTCAGTTTAAAAACGAAAAAAAAAATTCCACATTAACATGTGAAAGCTTAAAGATCTGCAGATCTGAATTACTGGGGTGCTTATGCTAAAAATGGATGACAAATTGAAAAATAAGCATGTACTCACTTTTGGAAGATAAATCTGGTCCTCAGAACCACCCATTAAGCAAGGAAAAATAAACTGCCTCTCATTTCATTAAGAAAACTCATTTGCATCAACATTTATATTTACATATGTAATAATGCATGGTCCCAGCCTGAATACAAGGTGGTAATTCAATCAAAAAGCTCCGTTGATATGCTATCATAAACAGCAAAAATGGAAACAGAGCCTTGGGAATAAATCACCCTCTTACTATTCAGCTGGGACCACACTGGCCTATTTTACACTACATGCATTGGTGCAGTATTTCACAAATATAAAAAACTGTCTTTTCCTTTTATTCACTGACATGCGGCTGTTTGAACTGGCAGCTTATGGAACTCCAGCAGGTGCAGGGATGGATCCCAGCGGTGGAATCAGACAGCAAACGATGAAGACAATAAGGCAATTAAGATTTTTTAAATTCAAACAATCCTAATCAAAATTTAAAACACTTGAAATTTTAATCCAAAGCATAAGGTCTGCACACACACATCTCCATTTGGACAGAAGAAACCCTACTGAAAATTAGCATCATTTTCAAAGCAGCAATATTTTCAGTTGCTAATTAGATATCTTCTCTTGGCTGATCTGATCATTCAGAAAATGTGTAAGTGGCATTTTCCAAGGCTTTAACAGGGTTATTTCTTAGATAGAGTTGAGTAATCTTGGTGATGTACGTGCTGTTCCCTCTGCCTGGAATCCCCCTCCCCTCTATCCCCATGTGGCTGGCTCATTGCCATTGAACTTCAGAGAGACTTCCCTGATTTCCCTCTCCATCACTAACCCTGCTCATTCTATTACATTATCCTGTTTATTTTTAAATTTATTATAGAAAATTTCAAGCATATATAGAAGTAGAGAGAATAATCAAATGAGTCTGCTGTTCTCAGCTTTAACAACTACCAACACCTAGTCATTGTTTCAATCTTCTCTGCCCACTATCCACTCCTTCCTCACGCCTGGTCACTTCAAAACATATGCAACAACCACAAAGCTATGAGATTAGAAATCAATTACAGGAAAAAAACTATAAAAAACACAAACACATGGAGGCTAAACAATATGCTACTAAATAACCCAGAGATCACTGAAGAAATCAAAGAGGAAACAAAAAAAATACCTAGAAACAAATGACAATGAACAAAACCTATGGGATGCAGCAAAAGCAGTTCTAAGAGGGAAGTTTATAGCAATACAATCCTACCTCAAGAAACAAGAAAAATCTCAAATAAACAACCTAATCTTATACCTAGAGCAACTAGAGAAAGAAGAACAAACAAAACCCAAGGTTAGTAAAGAAAGCATAAAGATCAGAGCAGAAATAAATGATATAGAAATGAAAAAAAAAAAACAATAGCAAAGATCAATAAAACTAAAAGCCGGTTCTTTGAGAAGATAAACAAAATAGATAAACCTTTAGGCAGACTCATCAAGAAAAAAAGGGAGAGGACTCAAATCAACAAACATAGAAATGAAAAAGGAGAAGTTACAACCGACACCACAGAAATACAAAGGATCGTAAGAGACTACTACAAACAACTCTATGCCAATAAAATGGACAACCTGGAAGAAATGGACAAATTCTTAGAAGAGTACAAACTTCTAAGACTGAATCAGAGAGAAACAGAAAATATGAACAGACAAATCACAAGTAATGAAATTAAAACTGTGATTAAAAATCTTCCAACAAACAAAAGTCCAGAACCAGATGGCTTCACAGGTGAATTCTAACAAACATTTAGAGAAGAGCTAACACCCATCCTTCTCAAACTCTTCCAAAAAATTGCAGAGGGAGGAAAACTCCCAAACTCATTCAATGGGGCCACCATCATCCTGATACCAAAACCAGACAAAGATATCACAAAAAAAGAAAATTACAGACCAATATCACTGATGAACATAGACACAAAAATCCTCAACAAAATACTAGCAAACTGAATCCAACAACACATTAAAAAGATCACACACCATGATCAAGTGGGATTTATCCCAGGAATGCAAGGATTCTTCCATATATGCAAATCAATCAATGTGATACACCATATTAACAAACTGAAGAATAAAAACCATATGATCATCTCAATAGATGCAGAAAAAGCTTTTGACAAAATTCAACACCCATTTATGATAAAAACTCTCCAGGAAGTGGGCATAGAGGGAACCTACCTCAACATAATAAAGGCCATATCTGACAAACCCACAGCAAACATTATTCTCAATGGTGAAAAACTGAAAGCATTTCCTCTAAAAGCAGGAACAAGACAAGGTTGCCCACTCTCACCACTATTATTCAACATAGTTTTGGAAGTCCTAGCCATAGCAATCAGAGAAGAAAAAGAAATAAAAGGAATCCAAATTGGCAAAGAAGAAGTAAAACTGTCACTGTTTGCAGATGACATGATACTATACATAGAAAATCCTAGAAATGTCACCAGAAAACTACTAGAGCTAACTGATGAATTTAGTAGAGTCACAGGATACAAAATTAATACACAGAAATCTCTTACATTCCTATACTCTAACAACAAAAGATCAGAAAGAGAAATTAAGGAAACAATCCCATTTACCATTGCAGCCAAAAGAATGAAATACCTAGGAATAAACCAACCTAAGGAGGCAAAAGACATGTACACAGAAAACTATAAGTTACTGATGAAAGAAATCAAAGACAACACAAACAGATGGAGAGACACACCATGCTCTTGGATTGGAAAAATCAGTATTGTGAAAATGGTTATACTACCCAAAGTAAACTACATATTCAATGCAATCCCTATCAAATTACCAATGGCATTTTTCACAGAACTAGAACAAAAAGTTTTACAATTTTTATGGAAACACAAAAGACCTTGAAGGGCAAAAGCAATCTTGAGGAAAAAAAACGGAGCTGGAGGAATCAGGCTCCCTGACTTCAGACTATATTATAAAGCTACAGTAATCAAGACAATATGGTACTGGCACAAAAACAGAAATATAGATCGATGGTACAGGATAGAAAGCCCAGAGATAAACCCATGCACCTACGGTCACCTAATCTATGACAAAGGAGGCAAGAATATATAATAGACTAAAGACAGCTACTTCAATAAGTGGAGCTGGGAAAACTGGACAGCTACATGTAAAAGAATGAAATTAGAACACTCCCTAACACCATACACAAAAATAAACTCAAAATGGAATAAAGACCTAAATGTAAGGCCAGACACTGTAAAACTCTTAGAGAAAAACATAGGCAGAACACTCTTTGAACACATAAATCACAGCAAGATCTTTTTTTACCCACCTCCTAGAGTAATGAGAATAAAAACAAAAATAAATAAATGGGACCTAATGAAACCTAAAAGCTTTTGCACAGCAAAGGAAACCATAAACAAGGCAAAAAGACATAAACAAGCCCTCAGAGTGGGAGAAAATATTTGCAAACGAAGCAACTGATAAAGGATTAATCTCCAAAATATACAAACAGCTCATGCAGCTCAGTATCAAAAAAACAAACAACCCAATCAAAAAATGGGTGGAACGGGCTTTCCTAGTGGCGCACTGGTTGAGTTCGCCTGCCGATGCAGGGGACATGGGTTCGTGCCCCAGTCCGGGAAGATCCCACATGCCATGGGGCAGCTAGGCTCGTGAGCTGTGGCCGCTGAGCCTGCGCATCCGGAGCCTGTGGTCCACAGCGGGATAGGCCACAACAGTGAGAGGCCCGCATACCGCAAAAAAAGAAAAAAAAAAATGGGCGGAAGACCTAAATAAAATAGGCAGAAGACCTAAACATGTCTTCTTTCTCCAAAGAGGATATACAGATGGACAACAAACTCATGAAAAGATGCTCAGCATTACTAATTATTAGAGAAATGCAAATCAAAACTACAATGAGGTGTCACCTCACACCAGTCAGAATGGCCATCATCAAAAAAATCTACAAACAATAAATGCTAGAGAGGGTGTGGAGTAAAGGGAACCCTCTTGCACTGTTGGTGGGAAAGTAAAGTGATACAACCACCATGGAGAACAGTATGGAGATTCCTTAAAAAATTAAAACAGAACTACCATATGACCCAGCAATCCCACTACTGGGCATATACCCAGAGAAAACCATAGTTCAAAAAGACACATGCACCCCAATGTTCACTGCAGCATTATTTACAATAGCCAGGACATGGAAGCAACCTAAGTGTCCATCAACAGATGAATGGATAAAGAAGAAGTGGTACATGTATATAATGGAATATTACTCAGCCATAAAAAGGAACAAAATTGGGTCAACTGTAGAGACGTGGATGGACTTCAAGACTGTCATACAGAGTGAAGTAAGTCAGAAAGAGGAAAACAAATATCGTATATTAACGCATATATGTGGAATCTGAAAAAACTGGTATAGACGCTCTTATTTACAAAGCAGAAATAGAGACACAGACCTAGAGAACAAACATATGGACACCAAGGGGGAAAGGTGGGGGTGGGATGAATTGGGAGATTGGGATTGACATATATACACTATTGATATTATATATAAAACAGATAACTAATGAGAACCTACTGTATAGCACAGGGAACTCTACACAGTGCACTGTGGTAACCTAAATGGGAAGGAAATACAAAACAGAGGGGATATATGTATACGTATTGCTGATTCACTTTGCTGTACAGTAGAAACTAACGTAATATGGTAAAGCAACTATACTCCAATAAAAATTAAAAAAAAAAAACACATGGATGGGCTTCCCTGGTGGCGCAGTGGTTGAGAGTCCGCCTGCCGATGCAGGGGACACGGGTTTGTGCCCCGGTCCAGGAAGATCCCACGTGCCGCGGAGCGGCTGGACCCATGAGCCATGGCCGCTGAGCCTGTGTGTCCGGAGCCTGTGCTCCGCAACGGGAGAGGCCACAACAGTGAGAGGCCCGCGTACTGCAAAAAACAAAAACAAAAACAAAAAACACACATGGATGACATCATGTCCTTTCATCTGAAAATATTTTGATGTGTTTCCCTACATAAGACTATGGTAAATAAGTTCCACTTTTATGATGACTCAGTGTTAGACAGTTCTTTCTTTTACTGATCTGAAATCCATATTTGCCCCTCAGTGGAGCCGAGCAAGGGCGCCAAGTTTAGAAAGTCCTGAGTTTGGTGCCCATTATCATTTAGGCCATGTCCTAGCCATGCTGTCTAGGGAAGTTACTTCCTCTTTCCTTTCCTCATTTCTAAAATAGGTACCCCCCCCCCAAAAAAAATAAATAAAATAAGATAAAATGGGTACCCCAGCCCAAATTAGCATGCAGAGACTCATCTTGAACCCAGTGATGACAGACCCTCTCTGAGCCAGGCTCTTGCTAACTTTATACACAGCAGATACTCTTCAAGAAACTTTATGAATATTCCCTCACTTAATCTTCATAAAAGCTCTATGGTCGGGACTATTATTATCCCCATTCTATGGATGGAGAAATAAGGCAGAGAGAGTTTAAGTAATTCATCCAAGGTCACACAGCTGTAGAGCTGGGGTTCAAACATGATTAGCTCATACTCTTAACCACTCTGCTACGTTACATTTTAGTAGAAATCTTATGACGTAGTGGGCTCCCAGCCACCAGAAATTTAAGCCAAGGCTGGCCATTTTACTAAATGAGACAGGACATGTGAAAACACAAAGTATGGCGTTTACTACATACTAGATGCCCAATCCATGGCAACCAACCTTTCAGTGGATTCCAGCATAGATGCTGGGAGCACTTGAAGTCCCCCAGGGCCCACTGAAACTGATGCTGCTCTCAGCCTCCTGGAAAGGGGTGAGTATAGCCTTGCACACTTGAGGTCTAGTCTTGCCAGGAGAAAGCCAACAGCTTGGACAAGTACCACAGCACAGAAATGACAACAGCTTGCATCGTGAAGCACCTACCATGCACCAGGTCCTGGTCTAGGCATGTTGCAGATATGAACTCGTTCAATCCTCCAACAACCTGACTCGGGTACTATTATCATTTGTGGTTTACAGATAAAGAGACAGAGACTTAAGAAGATTAAGCAACTTGCCCAAGTGACTATTTGTTGGAACTTGGATGAGACCCAATTTTATACCCAATGAGGCTGAAGTTACAGACTCAAATCCTAGTGCTAAAGCCACCATCTCATTTAAAATGGAAATAAAGTGGGCCAGGAGGTTATAGGGCCAACAGAGTGAGAAGGCGGAGAAAGTCAGAGACATTCAAGAAAGGTGTGTTCTCCTGTCAGTGATGCAGGGAGGGGCCCCCTTGGGCCAGGCCCTGAGCCAGACGTCCTGGGGGCTGCAGCAGCAAAGAGGCCCCGTGCCTATTTTCAAGGAGCTCAAATCCAGACAGGGAGGAAGGAGACATGGCAAAATCTCTCAGAGAGAAGGAGAAAGCAGTTGGTGCCTTTACAGAGTGCGATGGGGCTTTCGTAGGGCACCACCTCTCGGCATTTCAGAGGTCTACTGCACCTCCAATCCACTTTTCTTCTTCTGACTCTATAAGCAGCAAAGAACAAAGTCAATTTTACAAGTGGAGTTCTGAGTGGCCTCAGTATTTCGAAGAGGCTCTATTACCGTGGAGAACAAGAAATGCTCAGTTTATTAACTATATCTCCCGTAAACACAGGCACACGCATGCACGTATGCACATGTGCACAGACACACACGCAAGTTTCCATCTCAGGAAAAGGAATCATTAGCACCCATCTTTTTGAGGGCTCTTGATGGGATGCTGATGGCCAAGCAGGATGAGCAGAGGTTTATGAGTCTGGACACTTCCACCATCCCCCTGTTTGAGTACCCATTGTGCGTCAAGCACTGGTATTAGGTCTGAAGCAAGCCCAGGGAGAAGTGAGTGAACGTGTCTATAACCTGCAAGGTCGGTGGAGGCAGAAGTCTGTCCTATTCACTCTTCAGGCCCCCAGGGCCCACAGTGTCTACTGCCCTGAGTCAGACAACAGCAAGTGTCTCTTGAACAGATGCGTGAAGAGGTAAGTGACCTTGGCCAAGGTCAGTTTCTTCCTTGGTAGCGTGAAGCTCCTACAACCACTGAGGGGGATGCCTTGAAGTAGGATCCAGCATCCAATGTACACGAGAGGCCTCCAGGTTCGCAAGACGGGATCCATCTCCTAGGGATAGAATCCGCTTTCTGAAAACGTACACATTCACCAGAGCTTCTGCAGAAATAAAGGAATAAACTTCATGGTACGGTTTTTAATTTTTGTTCGTAATTTCTGTCTTGCTTCTAATAAGAAAAGCAAAGCTTCCTCCTTCTCCAACACCCTCCTCGTGGTCTCCCAGAGCACCCCTGAGTTTGTCCAGGGCTCCCCTCTCGCTGCAGCTCAGCCCATAGGCTGGCAGCACGGCTTTCCTTCCTCCTTTCACCTCTTCAGCAGATGCAATAAAAACCTTTCACTGGCTGACAACGAAAAGGCAGCGCCGCCTCAACTGCTGGGTGATTCAGGAAGCCTCTTTCTCATTTTAATTGGTTCCCTAATTGGAATGTTTATGGGTTGTGCAACAGCCTGGGATAAAAAGGCCGGGTGAGCAATTACGTGCCTGGCATTCCTATCTGGCAGGAATTAATAGTTTAATAACAAGAAGGAGAAACATCCTGAAGTTCAGTGGAATGCCGTGGTTTTGTTCTCAAGAAAATACCTCGATGCAAGACAATCCCCCAAGTCAGAAATGATGTCACGCAGTGCTTACCCAGTAGCAAGTCGGTGCTTTGCGAGTCTCCGGGTCCCCTTTTGATTTAGTGGGACGTGCAGAACGGGGGCTCGCTGGGGCCTGTCAGGTTTATAACTGTGCACTCCCTCACTGGCTGGAGATAAGGGGGGAAGCAGGGCCCTTGATGGGCCTGATTGATTCTCTGGAACGAAGGTTTGTCTTTCCTGGCGGGTTGGATGACTTCATTCTGGTAGATGAGGTCACCTGAGTCAAGGCAATAAAGCGTCTGATATTCACATGAAAGCCAGGGTTCAAAGCAACCTCTGAAGGAAAGTCTCGCGATGCCCCCATCCCCTCCACGCCATCAGGAAACAGCATCTGCGCTAAGACCCTTCTTTCCGTGGTACAATTTTTTCTGGAATGAAACTCACCGCCCCCCGCCCCAAGCAAACTCTGAAGCCTAGTTGGATGGTTCTAATTTATAAAAATTTGGGAGTGGGTGGGTTGTGCAGAAAAATTGTCCGTAACGACTTGGGCATTTGGCTGAAATAAGCTGAGTGCCGTTTTCCCAAAGGAAATCATATTCTAATTGTTGCCACATCGTGGCAACTGGGTCCTTGGTTGTTTTAAACAAGCTCACTGGTCTCTTTCGGCTCTGAAAATCCCTGGTATCAATTTTCTGGTAGAGAAACAGCAGACTGGGAACACAGCTTTCATCTAATCCCGTAGATTACAAGTAACTTTTTCATGATGCTACTGTACTGAGATGGTATTATCTAAAGCAGCAACACTAACGGAAGGTTTGGATTTGGGAAAGGACAGAAACAAATTTTTTTTTTTCAATACAGGAATAAGAAAAGATGACCTCTGCCTACGATCACAAATTAGAAATCTTTCCCCAGAGGGCAAAGTCCATTTATGATTTGAGTTTTGAACTGATCTAATTTGGCCCAGTTTTATGTGCTTTATACACATTGGTTCAGCACTTGGCACTTGGTGGTGGATTTGGGTAATTAGCTAACTTCCCCAAGCATTGGTTTCCTTAAATGTAACATAATACCAAGACGAACACTAAATAAGGAAATCTGGTATTTTGTAGAAATGGAGATGTCATCAATTGCAAGATGCAACATTATTTTGTGTCTCTCCAAGAAACGAAAAACACTGGTGATGGAACCATATCCCAAAGCTTTCTTATCATTTGGAATTTTTGTTGAAAAAGTATTTTGAAGATTTATCTTGACGTAGACTTTCACCACGTATCACGCTTGATATTCATACAAAATGGGAGTGGGATATATTGGTTAAGGTAATGACAACCAGGTCATGACCACTGCTTGGCTGGAAGCAGTTGTATGAAGTCATCAAAGGGAAGATGAAACCTGATTCCTGAGATGTTCAAATGGGAAATGATGTGCGTTAGACCTGAGGAGACCCACGAGCTTGGCACATAGTAAATAGTCAATAAAACTCAGTCACTGTAGTATTAATGATTATTCCGGAGAGGAACCGTAATGTAATTGCAAATTTTCTCTTTCCCCACTTTTTATCAGAACGGAGGTTTCAACGAGTTTGATGTCCCCGGACAAACGCAGCACTCTCCATGACTCCACACTCCGCACCCCCAGACCAGCCAGGCTCTCTTCCCATGGTTCCACCCAGGTGCCTCATTGGCCCACTTAGGTCACACGTCCTTTTCTGAAGCAGGGAAAGGGGATGTTTTGATTGGCCAGACCTGGGTCATGTGCCCAGTCTGTTGCCAGGGGTTACAGTTGGCCCTACCTAAGCTACATAGCCAGGGAGCGGGAAGGAGCAGTTTCCCAAAGAAAGATCAAGGTGGTTTATTACCAGAAAAAGGAGACATGGCTGTGGGACAGTTAAAACCACTTTATTTGACTCAACTCAGGACCCAGGTATCCACAGGTATTTAAGTAGCCACCTTGAGCCCAGACCTCTCCAGGGATTCAGGAAGCCCCTGACACCCTCAAGTCCCTATGAGGAGCTAAACAAAAATTATGAGCAGCTTCACAGGGGTAAATAAGCAACAGAGCTTCTGTAATCAGGAGCCGGAAGCTCCCTACCAGAGATGGAGGCTCCTGACCGCAAAAGGAGCTTTGCATCTCTTCCCGAACATGCCTGCAAGGATGGCAGAACGAGTGCTGAGTTCTCACAAAAGGACACCCACTAAACTCAGCAAGATCACCACCCACCATGAGAAACAGCAGATTGTTTTCAAACTCATTTGACACAAAACCCTCCTTTTATAGGATCTCATGAAGTTAAGCTTGCATACATCCCATATTGGAAAATGCTAGCCTAAAACAACTGCCCATTTTTCTAAGTTCCTCTGAGCCAACATTTATGGACTATAAATGCCTAGCACATTCCAGGAGCCCTGTTTATGGCTGGGAAAGGGTAGGATCACGGCTCTAGGGGAACCCACCATCCAAAAGACAAGGTGACAGACATTCTGGTGCTGTGATGGACCTGAGAATAACAGACTATGGGCAAGTAGAGAGGCAGGGGTATTCAACAATCCCTGGAAGCACCCTGAAATATTTCAAAGAGGAGATGTGCTTGAAGTGTGGACATTAAAGGAGGAGTAGAGCCTGTCAAGCACAGAGACGCTGCAAGCAGAGGGCACAGCACAGCTACCTCTATTCCTGACGTAGAGATGTTCCGGAAAATATTAAATGGCATTTGGAAGGCTAGAGGAGGCCTCAGACGCTTATGCACTTTTCCCTCAAAGCCCCTATAACCAAAAAAATGTCACTACAGGAGATGCTACAAGTTCCTGTCCAGGTAGGAAGGTGGCTTGCCAAACCCCACTCCCTCGGTTGCCTCCAAAAGATGCTAATTGAGTTTTGAAAGGTCTCAGGCACCACCCAGAGTAGATCTCAACACCCATAAGGGCAAGTTTGCTCCCCACAATGAACCTGTGTGGTGGTTTTAAAATAGGTCTGCACGTTCACTGACACTTTCAAACGGTGGAGTCTAATTTCTTTCTGCTTGAATGTGGGTCAGACTTAATCAAGTGACTTGATTTTAATGAACAAGAAGTGACAAGTGATTTTCTATGACTTCCGAGGCTAGGTCATAAAGAGCTTATAGCTTCTGCCTAGTTTTCTCTCTCTTTTCCCCGCTGCCCCTCTGTTTCTCTTTCTGTCTCTTTTTCTCAGTCCCTCTCTCCCTCCCTCTCTTCTCTCTTTCCC
>NW_006786802.1:1340860-1356181 GCF_000442215.2 Lipotes vexillifer | reverse complement strand
TCTTCTCTCTGTTTCTTTGTCTCTCTGTGTGTGTGTGTGTGTGTGTGTGTGTGTGTGTGTGTGTGTGTGTGTCTGTCTGTCTGTCTGTCTCTATTTGCCCCTCTCTTCCTATCCTTTTCTCCCACTCTGGACACTCACTTTTGGACCCCGCCAACACGTTGTGAGGATGCCCAGGCTACCTGGTGAGGCCATGTGGTGGTACTTTCCCAGAAAGTCCTAGCTCAGGTCTCAGCCAATGCAGTCGTATGCGGAATCACATTATTTTGTGCATTTAAGCTACCCAGACGCATCTATACAGCCTGGTAGGTGTGGTGGTCAGAGACGGTGGAGTAGAGTATGCCCGATAATCCCCCTATCTTTTTTTTCAAAGCTTATTTGTGTGTTTCTCTTATTCTCTATGCCTCATGGGAAGAGAAACCACAGTAAATGCAAAGAACAGCACATTTCTTTGGCGGCTTTGGGGCCTAAGAGGACTCAGGTGGTAAAAGTTATAAGGTTTCACTTTACACAGAGATTAGAAAGTTTCTAGCAGGTACCATGCAAATTTCACCCACGCTCCAAGCACAGCAGTGATTAAAAGTATTTAAAAAGGAGTTGGACACCTTCATGGCTCTCCCAGGCCCTCATCTGCATATCAAATCTGCTCTGCTGAATCTTCTCAACTGGAGGAAGTTTCTCTCTCTGCCAGCTCAGCCACCGCCTGGGAGGATTAATGACAAGGCAGCTCCAGTCTAGGCTGGAGAAATCCTGACCATGTCATCTGTCAGTTTCAGTACCTGGCTCCACACAATGCCGTGTGCTGGGTGAAGTCTGCGCAAGGAGTGGGGAAACTATTCAAGACCTTCCAACCCAGCTGCCTTTCCACCGCGGGCCGGGTAAACAGTCCTGGAGGCCACTGCCTGGTGGGGACATGGCAAAGCTGTCAGTTTTCAAGTACAGGTTGGATCTTTCTCCTTGCAGGAGGGTAAACTGGGTATACCTTTTCTGAAGTGCGTTACCAGCCAGGGTTGAGATTAGGCGGGTTTTCTTTTTACCTATCAGTTAAGCAGAAAGCTGAACTAACTGGAAAGGTGATAGCCTAAAGCATTCTGGGAAAGGGAGGTTTTTGTCTTCATCGACGGAGGGTTTCTTGCTTCTCAGGCTCTGTGGAGCTACAGTCGTGAGCCAGGAGATGCAGCCCATTGCTGGACACAGTTTGTAAATAAGTCAACACTGAAATCATTCATTACTGCAGCAATAAGTGTTGCAGAGATGTACGGGTATTCTAATGAAGGTGGCTGATAGGGGTCGAACCCACGTGGGGAGAGTCACGATTCCTGCTCCCTTCCATGGCTATTTCAACCTTGTCTGAGCTCGGGCCAAAAGTCCCTCCCTGAGCTCCGTGGCATCTGTATGAGACCGCTCACTGCTTGGAAGAAAGAAGGTTGCAGCCAGCCAGCTCCCTTTCTTTAAACCAGCATCCCTATCATTCCCCACAGGGCGTCTTCAGCAAGTGCATGAATCCTCTCTCCCACCAGCACCGTGGTCCACACGAATAAAATCCTAAGAATGGCCAATATATTCTGCGCCAAGTCACAATAGCCTGCAAGAAGAAATGCATAAACTCATAGCTTCGAACCTAGGCTATTTAGCATCCCATTAAAAATATTCAAAATATAAATCAAAATTCATGGGAATAAGTAATATTCAATTTAGAATTTATGGCATTTTAAAATAGGATGATTTCCTCAAATGTGCAATAAATTTGGTTTTGTGGAATTGCACTTGCCACCTTATCATGACAGTTGCTTTATCTACACAGCCCACCAAAGCAGAGTCACTTTATAGAATCTAAATTCACAAATCAACTGTCGTCTTCACTTCACTGATTCATTGCTGATGGGCCTTTCACAAGGTAAAAAAAAAAAATCCCTTCCGAGTTGACAAGAGTAATAAATGGGGAGCTGAACACTGCCCATCCATCCACTGGCCTGCTGACCCGCCTGTAGTGATACATGGCAGAATAAACTCATAAACCAGCCGCATCTTTTGACCTCTCAGAATAAATGGAAACAGAAGAGCATTTATGATTATCATTGCGTTTAAGGATTATGGTCTGACCAGAGGATGATACAAACTCAAGGAGCATCTTGAAAACAGGAACCCAGGCCAGGCCACTGAGAGCCAAAAATCCAGAAATTTTAGAGAAGTTTTCCCTTTATCAGTTTTTATGGCCCCTGCTGTCCTGTTGTTTAATCAGGTGAGAGAGTGCTGGTGGAGGACCTGTAACAGGGAAAGGGCATCTCTGAGTCTCTGCAGAGAAAACATTATAGAAACACTAGGAAGAAGGAAAGAAAATGAAGGAAACTGACCAGATTATAAAGGATTTGGTCAGATACACTGCAGCTATTTTTAGAGCTGCCTGTGTACAGCTTTTCTGAATGTCAAATTTTAGCCTCAGATAAGCTAAGGAAAACCCCGACATTGCCAGTGTAAGAAATTAGTATGATTGGCAAATACGCAGTGATTAAGTTCCTTCTTAGAAATGTAAACTTGTTTTTTTGGGTTTTTTTGCGGTACGCGGGCGTCTCACCGTTGTGGCCTCTCCCGTTGCGGAGCACAGGTTCCGGACGCGCAGGCTCAGCGGCCACGGCTCACGGGCCCAGCCGCTCCCGCGGCATGTGGGATCTTCCCGGACCGGGGCACGAACCCGCGTCGCCTGCATCGGCGGGCGAACTCCCAACCACTGCGCCACCAGGGAAGCCCGTAAACTTGTTTTTTATGTAGCAAAAGACAAATCTTTAAAAACATGTCCCCAGTTAATTTAAGCATGGCCCATGCTTTATAAACTGTTATTTTCAAAAGCACAATTTATAGAATGGAAATGCATTTTTCAGTTCCTAACTGACAATATTCAAAGCCAAACCCTTAACTGTGTTTGAGAGAAAAGCAAGAAACAAATTCGGGTCATCGCAGTCATGATACAAGCACATGGATTTCAATTTTCTGAACTCAGCTCTGGGACAGAAATAACATGTATGGATTCAAAATGACTAACAAGATTTTGACTACCAGTATCCAGAAATGGACTTCTGCTTGCTAGAAGTATTCAACAGGAGGGACATATTTAAGCAAGTGCTAATTCTGACCTCATATTTAGCATCTGTACTCAGACATTCTATTGAGAAGTTGAATGTGTTTTAAGGGACTATTTTTAATAGTAAAAATAATGCAACATCGTTATAGAAAGGTTGGAAGAGGACAAGGTCATCTCCAATGAAATCACCCTACTGCAACTATTATTATCTTGTGTATTCACTTTTACCTTTGCATATGTTCATAAGGATAGCATACATACAATTTTATATTTTTTTAATTTTAATAAGTTTTTGTACTGTTTGCTTTCAGGCTTTTTGTAATTATAATTTTAATGGCTACATAATTATCTATCAAATATATGTACTGTGATTTAGTTGATCATCATTTATTTTATAATTGGGTATTTAGGCAGCTTCTAAATTTTCAAATTATAAATAATTCTCTGATTAATAACTTCTTATTTGTGAATAATATACTCATGGACAGTTAAACTTCAAAGGACTAGTTAAATAGCAAATTAAATACAGCTGAGGAGAGAATTAGTGACTCAGAAGATAGATCTGAGAAAGTTTCTCAGAATGGAGTGTGGAAGCAGAGAAGCACGGACCATATGGAAGAGAGATGAAGAGACAGAGAGGAAGGAATCAGAAGATCCAAATACAACTAATTGGAGTTCCAGAGATGAGTATAGGAAGAATGGGAGAAAACATCATGTGTCAGTTGTACATGAAGGCTGAGGGTTTCCTAGAATTAGTCATGAGACTCCAAATAAAAGAAGCACATTAGGGCTTCCCTGGTGGCGCAGTGCTTGAGAGTCCGCCTGCTGATGCAGGGGACACGGGTTTGTGCCCCGGTCCGGGAAGATCCCACATGCCGCGGAGTGGCTGGGCCCGTGAGCCATGGCCGCTGAGCCTGCGCGTCTGGAGCCTGTGCTCTGCAACGGGAGAGGCCACAACAGTGAGAGGCCCACGTACAGCAAAAAAAAAAAAAGAGATTTCTGATAACAGATATATGGATGTAGTTAGATATAGACAAAAAAAGAATACAAGGATCAATCCCTGTTATTCATGACTATTTATTGACCTTCTATATGCCAGGCACTGCATTAAGACTTCAACATAAATTATCTTATTTAATTCACTAAAACAACTCAGCATGGGAAGTATAAACCAGTCCAATTTTATGGATGGAAAATGAGGACCCAGAGAAAAGAGGTGACTTACTTGTCTCTACATCATTAACTGCTGGGGTTAATATTTAAACTTGACCTGGCTCCAAAGCCACATGCTCCTTTCACCATCCCACACTGTCTTGAATTGGTTGACAGACACCATTATTTCTGACAGTGGATTCTGGTCGACTTCAGTGGAAGGTTTTTATGGATGTGAACCTTCTCTGAGCTGTCATCTTGACTCCTCTTTACTCTTAAGCAAATTGTGTAGAACAAGAGTCAGTCAACTTTTTCCTAAAGGATCAGACAGTAAATAATTCAGGCTTTACGGCCATATAGTCTCTGTTGCAACTTCTCAGCTCTGTTTTTGTAGCATGAATGCAGCCCTAGACAATACCCAAATGAATGGGTGGGGCTGTGTTCCAAGGAAAGTTTCTTAATAAAAACAGGCTGGACTTGGCCTCTGGGCCATAGTTTGTGGACCTCTGATGTAGAGGCTGAAAGAATGGCTTTAGGATCTAGGTTGACTGGGTCCAGTCCTGGTTCTACCACCAACTGAATGTGCAACCTTCAGGAAGTTATCTAACTTCACTATGTAAAATTGGGATAGAGTCGTTGTGAGGATCAAATAACTGAATATGGATGTTATTTAGACACTCATGAAATGAAAAGTATTGTGTGCCTCCACCTTCAAGATTTTTAAAATTAAAACCAACCCAATCAAAAAAATGGGTGGAAGATATAAATAGACATTTCTCCAAAGAAGACATACAGGTGGCCAAAAAAAGCACATGAAAAGATGCTCAACATCACTAATTATTAGAGAAATGTAAATCAAAACTATAATGAGGCATCACCTCACACTGGTCAGAATGGCCATCATCAAAAAAATTTACAAACAATAAATGTTGGAGAGGGTATGGAGAAAAGGGAACCCTCCTCCAATGTTTTTGGGAATGTAAATTGGTACAGCCATTATGGAGAACAGTATGGAGGTTTCTTAAAAAACTAAAAATAGAGCTACCATATGATCCAGCAATCCCACTCCTAGGCATCTATCCTAAGAAAACCATAATTCGAAAAGATACATGCACCCCAATGTTCATTGCAGCACTATTTACAATAGCCAGGACATGGAAGCAACCTAAGTGTCTGTCAACAGAGGAATGGATGAAGAAGATGTGGTACAATGGAATATTACTCGGCCATAAAAAAGAACAAACTAATGCCATCTGCAGCAACATGAATGGACCTAGAGATTGTCATACTGAGTGAAGTAAGTCAGACACAGAAAGACAAATACCATATGATATTGCTTATATGTGGAATATAAAAAAAGGGTACAAATGAACTTAGTTACAAAACAGAAGTAGAGTCACAGACGTAGAAAACAAACTTATGGTTACCAGGAGGTAAGGGCGGGTGGTGGTAGGGATTAGCTGGGAGACTGGGATTGACATATACACACTACTATATATAAAATAGATAACTAATAAGGACCTACCGTATAGCACAGGGAACTCTACTCAATACTCTGTAGTGGCCTATATGGGAAAAGAATCTAAAAACAGAGTGGATATATGTATACGTATAACTGATTCACTTTGCTGTACACCTGAAACTAACACAACATTGTAAATCAACTATACTCCAATAAAAATTAAAAATAAAAAACAAACCAAGATTGAGTTTAGCACTGAATGAACTTCAGTCAAGGCAAGCCTGTGGACTTGAAGATCTCAAAGGAAAGAGCATATTGTTTTGGATCAGATCATACTGAGTTTCTGAAAACACTCTTGACGTACTTAACCCAGTACATTTACTGGGGACCAGCTATGTGCCAGGCACGGGACAAGAATGGAAGATGCTAATACCCTGCCGTGCTCGGTGCTAATGTCTGAGATTGAGGGAGCACCCATTTTGGAGATCACTGAAAAAAAACTTTCAGACAAAACAATTATTTTAATTTAGTGCTTTTGTGTTTCAAAACCAATCCACTAAGAAGTGACTCTGAGGTCCTTAAGTACAATTCACGTCTGAATGTGATGCCAATTGAGTTTGGTCATTATAGTTTAACCACCAGGGTATTAATTGAAGCACTGGAAAATACCTCTGGTCAGTTTCATTATCTAATGGCACTTGTGTTTTCTAATGCATCTTAATAAGAGCTGTTGCATATGCATAGACCAGTCTAGATTTTACAAGGAACAGTTTATGCTGATTAAGAAAAATTAAAACTGGCCACGTTCTCCTTAGACTTCAAGTATGGTTATTTTTCCTATTAATTTTTCCAGATATGATGTGTGCTTTAAAATAATGGCTGGATTTCATTTAAAACTATTAGTATTGTTTTGTTTATCTATAAAATTCATTGCTATAAAAATTCTCTGCTGGCTTAATTTATATATCTGAATTGAGTTCCCTAGTATTAGTGAGTACCAGAGAGGCACTCCCCTGAATGTTAAATAATTTCTCAAAAAATGGTAGCTTTATACTAGAAATAAGATTTTGTTTTCCTTAACTTGACTTACTTTAAGAATTAAGTGTACCATTTGCTAATTAAATTACTCAGTATTGACTCTAAAACTTTTGGTTTAAAACTTGATTTGATAAAAAGCCATTTGAAACATTAGCTTATGCTGTTCTCAGAGTGTGGGAACACTGATATTCCATGCCCGATACACGATCTGGATTCCACAAGATTTTATTTTTGTTTTAAAACATACTGAAAGCGTATTTTTAAACAAAAATACTTTAAGCTGTAATCATATCAATGTATTAACTACTGACTGGGTTTGATTCAAATTTATGGGAGAAAAAAAGAAAGGAAACAAGAGATAACAAAGTCCTAACCTAATAGAAAGGAATTGTGAAAAGACCACTTTTCTCAAAGCTGGCCCTCGTTCAAGGTACATATGGTCACATAATCTTTTAAAAAGCACAATTCAAGTCTCGATTTAATTTTGTAATAGCATAAATGGAATTACACTGCTGACGAAGTTCAGCGCCTAAGCAGAGGCACACATCAGGCTGGATGAGTGACCCTGACTCAGTGTACTTGGCCAGCAAGACAGCCAGGGCACCTCTATGGGTCGCCTTCCCTGAACTAAATAGCAGTCACTGGGCTGGATGGGATCCTTCTTATTAATGGCATACCAGTCACCTTGTAAACACAATCATAATGCAAGGTTAATAACTACTTTACAGGAATGGATTATGTACTCTGTTTCCCCTCTTTGTATTTTTTGGGTACCAGGGATTAGCTAATGGAAAAGCATTGGCTCTCATAGAAGAGTTCCAGGGTGAACTCTGGGTGGAGATGGGGTAAATTTTCTAACGTTCAAATCTGCCTGAGTTCTGTAATTTTCTCAATGTCTATCTTGAAGGCCAGTCTCCATATGGCTACTAAGGAACATAAGGGACCTCCTGATGACCTTCCTTTCTTTTATAGATGAGGCAACTAAAATATAATAAGTGCTTACCTTAGGCCATGGCTCATACCCTAGGCAGCTAGAGACTGTTTCTTCTGTTTTCAGCCATGGCCTTTGGGTCAACACCATCCTTTGGTGTACAAATCACCAACCTAGACTCCCTCCTTCTCTGGCACTGTCAACACATGCTTCAGTAATAGCACGTGTCACAGTGTCTTGGTGTTTCCCCTGTAGACGTGGAATTCTTCAAGGGATTGTGTTTTATTGTCTCTGTATTCTCAACATCTAGAACAGGGTCTATCACATATTTAAAAATGGAACTATGACCAGAGGACTGTCTACACACAAGGACAGATCTTGATGCTTTACATTTATTAACTCACGGAGACTTGTTTTTCAGATGAGAAAACAGACTCAACAAAGTTAGATAATCTACCCAGGATCTCATAACCAGTAAGTGGCAAAATGGGATTTGGACCCAAATCTGTCTCCCAAACCCAAGCCCTTTGTATCACACCCAGAAATAATGTAATGTAAGGCAGAAAATGACACATTCCTGCAGGATTTGTACTTGAAGTACCTTGAGACTTGGAAAAGGGATCAGCATCGGTCAGGAAAATTCCTTGGCGTATCTACCCTCCAGGAATTTCAAATAACAGCCGAGTCCAAAAGCTTTCTCTCTGCTGATTTTCCAGTGGGAGTTGGTCCATGGCAGTGTGCTGCACCTTTTTGCCATTAGACCTGAGAGCCATAGGAGATTAGCCCCGGGAGTTTCAGGGGAGGAGCAAGAGAACACTGTGGTCTGCTTAATCAGCAAGCGTGCCAAAGTCCTTTCAGTAAGCCCCAAATAGCTGTGCTAATGCAGGGCAGGCAGCAGCCCATGAGCCACTTAGTGACCGAGCTTTACCCTCACAGTAGTGGGGAAATCCAACCGTGGCTCATGCAGCAAGCTGACTGCCAGAAAGCCACTCGTTGGTCACAGTGCCGTCCCCTGCCTGCCACCCTGTGCCCTGCTCTCTCCTCAGAAATCACTGAACTACCCTTCAAAGTTATGAAGCCAATATTTGATCATTCAACCCCATTTCGGCCAAGTGCCGAATGCTGACTGCCCATGAGCCACGACACCAACTTACATTGTGAAAAAAACTAGATTTGTGGTGATATTTCTGGCCTTTGCGACTGATATCACAAGACGAATGGACACCTTCTCAAAACCTGCTGATGTGCTTTCATCCAGACAAAAGTCCTCTGGTCCAAATGAAGCAGGGTAATTTACAGAGGAACTATTTTTGTGTTTCTGACACTATTACCTTGCTTTTTTTTTTTTTTTTTTTTGAATGGACACCTTCTCAAAACCTGCTGATGTGCTTTCATCCAGACAAAAGTCCTCTGGTCCAAATGAAGCAGGGTAATTTACAGAGGAACTATTTTTGTGTTTCTGACACTATTACCTTTTTTTTTTTTTTTTTTTTTTTTTTACAATCAATGCTTGTGTTCACTCTCTTACTCTTGTTAAAAAAATATCCTCTTAGAAATTAAAAGTCATCTCTTTTCTGCTTTAAATAAGATAATAGGAGGCAATCACTCACTATGCTTCCCTTGTTGCTTTGATTGCCAGGAAGCTCCAAATCAAAAAATATATTTTAGTTGCAAACATTTTCCCTTAGCTTAGATTGAGCCACCGTAATCGTAACTCACCACCCTCTTGTTACTCAGCTTTGCTCTTTTTCTGTTCTGTTTACTGTTTCTGTCCTTTTTTTGGGGGGGAGGGGAAGCTACCTATTTCCTTTTTGAAAGACAGAGGGGTATAAATAATTGAATCATTCTTAACCGCAATACACACTGCAGATAAATGTAGCCTTTCAGAAATGATCCCTCTTTTCACCCTGCTGCTCTCAAATTCCCGATGGCACATGCTTCATCTGAGCAGAGAATCACTGGCTGATTCTGTACCTTGCATTTGGCCTCCAGCCTAGACCTCAGACACACAAGCTGAATTAGGGCCTTTCTTTGAGTACTCAGGAGGATCAATGTCATTGCCACTGGCAGTTCCCTGGCTCCTCCTGCAGCCTCCTTCCAACAGGTTACGGGATCAAGAAACTTTGATGGTTGTTATTACTTATTATGGTTGACATTACAAGCGTCTGAGAATAGCATCTATTTTAATGTCTGAATTATTTTTTTCTCAAATTAATGGGCAGGATCCTAAAACTCTCCCTATTACAAAAGACGATTTGATGAATCACAAATAAAACCCCTTTGAGCATAAATGAATAAAGTTTGAGCCACTTCAGAGTTATTTTTCTTGTCTGATAAAACCATTATCACGTTTACAGCTTTGACAATGCTGAACCACATTCCTTTGATCATCTTATAAAATTAATTGATCTTGCTTATCTGTTGTTCTATTTTAAATCAGTTAATTGAGGATATTAAGAGAAGTAATGGTAACAACTAAGGCATTTATTAAGCACTGATGTTCAAACTTGCAACGTGATTTTCATAATCTGAATTTCCCTATCACCAAATTCTTTTCTTGTGGGAATTTACATATAGAGCACCTCCAGCCACAGATAATTTTCTGTTGCTTAACATTCTAAAGGACAGACATATGCTGTGGCAAATCACTGCAGCTATACCTAATTTTAATTATTCTTTTAAATCAGATAGATACCCTGCAGTGAAATTCTTATAGTTAAATAGAAATTAAAAGTTTCTAAAAACCTTAATTTCAACTTCAAATTTAAATGCAAATGAATGCATGGGTATGGAAAGAATCTCCCTCCAAAATTAGGAGGGAATTCTCTAAAAGCTTAGGTTGATCACAAAACCTTATTTTGGCCCCCAAAAGGCCCTTGGGCCCCAAAGCCACTCCATTTTGCAGTGCCTGGCCAATGACACCAACTAGATAAGCTGGAAGACTCAGTTTTCCCAAGTGACAGGTGCCCAAGAGAATTATTTTAGTGTGGGTTCCCCTGGAAATAGACCCTGAGACAAGAATTCACGTGTAAGTTGTAGGGAAGTGGTCTCAGGAAACAGGGCGGTAGAATGGAGGAGTGAGACAGGGGAAGGAAGGCAGCCAGCCAATAAAGGGTGTGTTACTGAGCCAGTCAAACTGGGGCTCGATCCTGCTGGAGAGTACGGAGAACCAGTATAGAACATCCATGGGTCTCAGAGTTATCCTGTCTGATGGGCGAGGGAGCTGAGGTATTTATCCACCACTCCCATCAGTTATTAACGTGAGCTGCTTCTGAAAAGGGTCAACTCCCTGACACTGAAATCCTTGTGTGTGAACTGAGTGGATGCTTTGGCCTGAGAAAGACCCCAGGCAAAGGGACATAGGGGCTGAGCATCCCTGAGGGCCCTGAAGTAATAAGCCCCCACAAGCGCCACTAGCATCCACTACAAAGAGCTAGCTTAGAAGTTTCAAACTAGCAGTCCACTGGCTGAACACAGCCTGCAGGTATGTTTTAGCTGACCCATACTAAGTTTTTTTTAACATTGGAAAGTTTTACCTGAGAATTAGGATTTCTGCATTCTCTTGAAATTTTTGATCTAATTGATCTAGGACAAGAATGGAGACTTTGAAGTGAATTAACTAGCCAATATTTGGTGAGTAAATCATATATACCAAGTATTTACCCTGTGGCAGGCACAAAAGACCCTAAGACTAGGTCCTTATCTTCCAGGAAGTGACAGACCATACCGTGCAATAAAGCTGTATCAAGGCCTTATCTGCAGCTCAAAGGGAAGATGCAGCACAAGGAGGACCAATTCTCAGAGTCTTAGATGACTGCACCAAGCTTCATGCTCCCAGGGACAAGTCTGCCCTCAAGGCCTACCCACATTTTGACAATCGCAGCAAGCATTCACAGAGCACTAGCCGGGCACTCTTTTCAAGTGCAGTGTATGCACTTAGACTCACTGGACTCTCCTATGGGGTAGGAACCGTATTTCACATAAAGAAGTTGATGCTCAGCAAATTTAAGTAACTTGCCCAAGGTAGCACAGCAGGAAGCAATCTGAATGCAGTGGGATTTGAATGCAGAGGTTGGCCCTTAAGAATTCGACTGCACTGCCTCCCAAAGCTTACCAGATGCAGTACTAAATTCTCTCTCCTCTCTCAGGTTCCCGTTGCTCCCCGAACTAGAGAAGTCCTTTGTCATCCTGGCAATTTGGGAACCAGCTTCCTGGCTCCCTTGAAGCCTCCTCTGAAATCCTGGTCCACTCCAATCTCAAAGCTTTGCTGGATTCCTTACAGCACTTTTAGTCTGAACTCTACAACCCGACCCTGAACCCCATGCGGTCACCTCCTGTTGCTGACAGGGGTTACAGTTCTAGGGGGGTAGGAGAAAAATATGTAACAGTTGTACGAAACCGCAACTAGCAAGACTAAAGTCTCATCCCAAAATAATAAAATACATTAACATATTTTATAGCACACATCCAAATCAAAGTTTTAAAAGGCATCTGTTTCCGAAACAAATCAGCTTCTTTGCTATTAAAAACTACCCTGGAAGGAGACACTGGCTGTGACCTCAAAGTGCCCTGAGAAAGATATGCCCTCAATTTTTATGCCATAGATCCATAATGAAGTTTTCAAATTTGCTTTTATTGATTCAAAAAATTTAATGGCATCTGTTCCTGAAATCCTGCTGCTTTGTTTTCCTAATCAACAAAATGTTGCCTTTTCACAAATTATCAAGGTACTCAGGACACACTTTTCTGGACTGTCCTACACCCAAAATTGACAGGGACATAATTTCCTCTGCCCTCTGCATAATACCCTAGGGCTCCCTGCAGCAAATTCAAAAGTCTTCAGGGGCAGGTAGGTTATGAGAGCAAGGGAGGTGACCCAGGCACCTTCAGCAGATTGGATGCCACGGGATGGCTCCTCGCATGGGACCATCCACATCTCAGCGCCAGCCAAGTGTTATCCTGCAGGAAGGCGAGTGCCTTTCTACTACTGAGGGAAACCCAGCAATTCATATTGTAATCTAAAAGCTCCCAGATTTTAAACATTGCCAACTAGTTTAATTGTACTTTAAATGCAACACAGGCTGGATTCATACTTGTGTGAGCTGCAGGGACCCAGCCCACAGGCCACCAGAACACGGAGTGTTATCAGCAGACAATCATTATGCTGTTTAAGAGTGTGAACTTGTCACATACCAGTGATGGCAGAGTTTGGAGTCTCGAAATCTACATGTAAAACAAAGGCTGTGATTGCAGAGGGACATTATCCTTCTCTTGGGGTATTTCATAATTAGTCCTTGTGCATTATATTTTTCCTTCTCAGTATGTAAACACCCAAAGGAGACTTGAGTCTGTCGATTGAGTGATTCTTTTCTTCAACAAAAATTTACGGGCACCTACCACATGCCAGGTACTGCTCCAGACACTGGGGAAACAACAGTTAACAAAAAGACCGAAATTCTCTGCCTTTGTGGGACTTACCTCTTAATTCAGAAGAGGAAGTCCACCACCCCCGGGGGAAAATAGGAGTCAGGGCAGGTCCTGGATACAGACACATTGAAAGGACTGATGTTCCTTGGTGCTGAGCTCATCGTGACCTGGCTTTACCAGCTGCCCAGTCTGCTATCCACTTCTGCATCAAAATCGGGAACCTCACAGTTATTTCTGGAGCCGCATTTTGCCTACACGTAGCTATAACCCAAGCCAGATTGCATATCAACCCTAGCACTTTCCCCGCTTCGTCCCTGCCTGTACTTTGGAGCTGTACACAGTAGCTTTGATTGTTTCACTGAAAACAATTTAGCAGATGAAATATCTCCCCGCAAAGAATGATGGTCCCTTAACCTGTCCTTTCAGGCTGAAGTCACCGGGAGATGCTAAAGGAGCATGTGTTTTATTGGACAAGAGTCACATCTGCTACAACAGCGGAAACCCAACCTTAAAGCTCACTGCCTGGCGCCACTTTGAACTCGGTGTGCTGGTGAGATGGCACTGGGGGTAATAGTAAACCTGATAGCTCAGAGCTGAAACACAAGGCTGTACAGACAGCAAAATAGCAAAGCGGTTATTTGCTGTGATTATGATCATAACCCAAACACGCGACTCAGACCTTCATTTTGCTCCAGAGATGGGCGCATACAGTGTGGGAGTCTTTTAGCTGCTTTTCTGGCTGACAGCGCTAAGGCATTTCAATGACACAGCAAATCAAAGTGAATCTCTCTCCCACCCCAGTTACCATCTTTGCAGAAATAACACAAACTCATGGACACTGCAACAGAACAAGGAGTCAAAAAGTAGTGTATCTACCAAAAGGAATTTGAGAAATTGTTGGTTAACGCAATTCTTCTTTCCTCATGGAAAATACTGGATACGGACATAGTAAGATCAAAAAAATCAGAGTTCAATTTTTAGCTCCATCCATGCTGCATAAACAGAAGGTCGCTTTACTTGTTTTGTGATGTTGATTTCTTCTCCAGTTGCCACGGGCTGTCCATGCGTCATTCCCACTGCAGAATACACAGCCTTAGCAAGCATCTCCGTGGTGGTGGTGGGGGGGCCCATTTTATGGCACAAGGAAGCTAAGCTATCTCCCCAAAGTCACACATCAAACATCTCCTCTGTGCCAAGCAGTGCCCTAAGTGCTGAAACTGAGACAGGAGTAACACATGGGTCTAGTGAGGAAGCATGAAGCATCATTACGCCGTGGAGCAGAGACTGAACAAGGTGAGGGGAAGCCCACAGGTGAGTGACACTAACTTCAGGGATGCTGATGACACATCCAGTGCCCTCTGTCTGCAGCAACATCCCATTCTCCTTTTAAGATAATTACTTATTTTTATTTAGGAGCCATTTAGTTTCACTAATCTAACATGGGTACTTGAAAGAATAGTGTGTATGTCCTGGGGACTTAGGGCATATCATTTAGGAGTTTTTCAGTTGTTGAGTGACAGAAAACACAACTCAATCTACTGAACAAAAAATAATAATTTTTAAATACATTCTTATAGTTAAAAAATTGAGATTACTGCCTTGAGGCATGGCTTGATCCAGTGGTTCAAACAATGTCATTAAGGCTCAGTTGATTCCACTTTCCTCTGTGCTGGCTCTATTCTCAGGCAGATTTTCTCATGTGCTGGTCGTGGGCAACTCCAGGCTCTGCAGAAAGAGAGAGCTTCTTTTCTCCAAGCAGCTTAAAAAAAATTCCCAGGCCTGACTCTCATTGGCCCAAATTGAGTAACATGCCTATCTCTGAACCAGTCACTGGGGCTAGAGGAATGTGATTATTTGATTGGCCAGATCAAAACACAGGCTGAGGGTAGAGTCAAGCCCCACCCAGACTACCACTGGCTGAGGATATGGGAAGGGACAGTTATCCTGGAGGAAAATTGAGATAGTTGTCGGAGAGGTGATCGGATGAAAGAAACAAAAGATATCCACCAAACTTGGCTAGCTTTTGGAGAGGAAGCTGAGAATATAAGGAACCCTGGGATGGGTGGTAAGGCTGGGGAAAGGTGGGGAGGACGTTTCCCTGAATTGTTTGTGGTTCATTCAGGAAAACATGTGGGTAATGTTAATTCAAAAGAATTAACCAGAGTTAGCAATTTCCTGTGCTGGTCCTCTGAAAAACGACACCAGCCCAACACCAGGCACTGGGCATTCGATTCC
>NW_006786802.1:1301804-1340794 GCF_000442215.2 Lipotes vexillifer | reverse complement strand
TCCTGCTGCTAGCACGCTGACAAATTGCCAATATACATGCAGCGAGTGTTGTTAATTACTTCACATATCTATGCTGACTTCACGGGAGCAATAGATTCTGTGGCGGAGACACTCTTGCATATTTATTGGAAAGGTGCTTTGCGTGGCATGCTGTGCTTTGCCTTCTGGCCTCTCCATCTCTATTTCCAAGCTTCGTTTAAGTATTGATTTGAATAAAGTCATAATTGCAACAGAAGCGTTTGTAACTTAACTGGAAGTGATCCACTCCACAGTGTACGATGTACCATTTTATGTCATTCCAGATTGTTCTTAACTCTCTGTCGTCTCTGGGTAACTGATAATATTCTGGATTGCTTGGCTTTCTCCCTTTGCAGATGCCAGATGGAATGATGCAGATTAAGAGGGCAAGAATAATCAGGGTTTACAGCGGGGGAGATGGTGACCCCACACGCTGCATTGGACCCAGATTCGCCTGTGGAATTGTAAGCCCTTCCAAACAGCTCCCCCAGTTCAATGAGAATGACCTTGGGATCCTTCTTGTCCTCAGTTTCTCCTGTCGGAGAGAAAAGGGGTGGAGGAGTGGATATAGGAGACAAGCCAGAGTCCAGCTGTGTGAAAACCTGTCAGTTTCAGCGTTTCCCACAGGGCTCGAAATAAACAGCATCTGGACGTGAGTCACCAGCCAGCAGCCCCAGAGGTGGGTCTCCTGATGGATTCATCCTCCACCAAACAAAGATGCACACTGTTCTACGGTTCTAAAGATTACGGGCCATTCGTGGGGCACGAGTCTGGGCATGTGCCCCCAGGCTTGGAAAACCTGTTCCCCCCGACGTCGGCCCCCTCGTGACCAACCTCACGGGCTGTGAGAAGCTGGGCAGCATGGAATCTCAGTGTGAGGGTCACTGGCGTACAGAGAGACAGAAGCCACAACCCCGGTCCTCTTCAGAGGGAATGGGAATCTGGGACCCTTCAGTATTCCCAGTGGGCAGGCGTGGATAGCAGGGGATGGCGGATAGGCCAGGAGTGACAAGCAGGACAATGAAAAAAGAAAAGAGGCTTGCTTACTGCTTGGAAGTATGCAGTGTTTCCTAGATAGTTCAAGCCACTAAAGGAACAAACAAACAAACAAAAAGGTTAGCTACCTAGATGGGTTTATGTATAAACTTCTCCGTAGTACAATAACCCCAGCCCCCCAAATGTTCATCTCTGAGGGTGTTTCCTTCTCTGAGCATTTCTGCCCTTCATGGGCTACATACTCATTTTGCCAGCAAATTGGGCTTCCCCGAGACCAGGTATGGATGCTGCTTGAACCTGCACCTCCTTCCTCCTCCCCCTGCCGCAAGTTTCAAATTCTGAAGCTTGACAACCAGGAGTCAGGGTTACATGCCCTCCGGGGTGGGAGGGGCTCTTAGACCTGCCCTTGAACAAGAGTAGCAAATAAATATTCATTCAACCTGTTTTCAGGGAGGACACCCTCTTTGTTGGGACCTGGGTTAGGGCCGGAGATACTCAGGTTTAGATGTCCTCAAAGTGCTCTTGTCTAGTAGAGAAAGTGACAGATGCGTCGAGTGCCATGAGAACTGTACACCTCAGTACTATTAGGGGTGCCATTTTTTCAGAAGAGGACAGTGGCAGCGGGGGTCCAAGGAAGAGGTGGGCCTGAGTTGGAAGTGCTCGCAGAACAGGTGTGAACTAAGCCTTGAGCCACTTGACAAATGGTGAAGATGCTGTGCCAGGAACTGGTCCCAGTGGTTTGCATCCATGAAATCATTTCATCTCTGTAAGCCTATGACCCAGGCCCAGTGATTACCCCAGATGAGGACACTGAGAGACCAGGCCAGTGTAACAGAGCAGGACCCTATGGGGCCTTCCCGGGACAGACCCTCCCCCATATTCTCTGCTTTAGCTCCTCTCTGAAGTATCAATAGTATCTGGTCCGTATTTCCTGAGTTTTTTACAGACGCTAAAACCCCCACCAATAGGAAGATGTTTATCACTTGATGACCCCCAGGCCCCCAGGCCTCCTGGAGCCTAAGGATTGATAATGTTAACCCCTGTGACACCACCCTGTTACCTCACCATCAACCAATCAGAGAATCATGCAGGAGCTGATCACGTATGTACCCTGCAACTCCCCTCCCTCACCTGGTCTTTAAAAATGTTTTGCTGAAACCCACTGGAGAGTTCAGGTATTTTGAACACTAGCTACCTGGACTCCTTGCTTGGCCCTGCAATAAATGCCGCACTTTCCTTCACCACAGCCCAGTGTCCGTAGACTGGCTTCACTGCACGCGGGTGAGCAGACCCAAGTTTGGTTCAGCAACACTAGGACAGGTGGAGGTCCTGCGGTGAGTACCTCTTTACATTTTACACCCCAGGCACCTTTCCCCACTCTAGTCCTAGCCCTGCACCAAGAGGTTAAATAACTTGCTGACATGGCTGGTAAGTGGCTGAGCCAGGATTTGGATCAAAGCAGTCTGACCTGAGTTTGAGCACACAACCAAGTCCCTGCCCCTCCACAAATGCTTACGAGCTCCTACTAGGAGCCAGGCACTGCTGTCAGCACTGGGTATAACGGTGGAAAAACAGATGCTGTTCCTGCCTACTATGTGGTGAGAGAAACTGTGTGCGTAAAACTATAGCTATGACACACACACTGCAAAGGAGAGGTCCATGGTGCTATGAGGATAATAAGGGGTATCTGAATCAGTCCAGGTAAGGGCAGGGGAAAACTGAGTTGAAAGCAGAAGGCTGAGTAGGAATTAATTCGATGTAGAAAGGAGAAGAGTGTTTCCGGGAAAGGGAACAGCATGTGCAAAGTCACTGGGGCAGGATGGAGCATAAGCCACCCCCCACCCCCCCCGCCAACCCTGGCTGGAATAAAGAGAGTGACCAAGTGGGTACTCACCTGAAGAGGTGGGCCATGCAAGGCCTTGGAGTTTGGTGTTTATCCTGAGGGTGATGGGGATAGGCTGGCAGAATCTCCAGGAGACAAACAAACAAACAAATGGACACAGAGCCCATGTATTTGGGAATCTGTAAAGGTAGTCTGTCGTGTGTCTGGGACAGAGCAGGTTCCTGAGATGAGGCCAGAGGTGGAGGTTTTGGAGGGGCAAGGGTGCTAGGGGAGGGCGTACTCTACCTGTAGGCTTGGGGAACTCACCACGAAAGTGGACAGGGAGGGATTTGACCAAATTTGCAACAGAGTGAAGAAGAGTGGAAGACGAGGGAGCAGAGTCAGGGAGATGGGTAAGGAAGATGTTCCAAAAGTGAAAGGAAGAGCTGGGGAGAGACTGTCCTAAGGCAGAAGCTAAGGCTCTGGATCAGTCACTGGTGACATTAAGGGGAAACAACAGCCAAGATGTGGCCACCAGCTGGAGGTGGAAGGTAAGGATGACCACAGTGCTAGCTCTCCAAGCTTTTCTAGCTGGGCCATCCTGCTGAGTATTGTTGGTATCCCATTGTGGCTTTAATCTGTATTTCCCTGATGAGTAATAATATTGAGCACCTTTTCATATTCTTACTGGTTATTCATATGTCTTCTCTTATGAAGTTCCAGCTCAAGTCTTTTGGCCACTTTTTGGTTTGTTTCTGTTTTGTTTTGCCAATTTAAAATTGTACTGTATTTTTTGTTATTGTTTCATAGGAGTTCTTTATATATTGTGGATATGAATACATGTTTTGTGAATATTTTCTCCCAGTCTGTGTTTGTGTTTTAATTTTCACAACAGTTTCTTTCAATGAGAAGAGGTTTACATTTTGATTCAAGTTCAATTTATCAAATCTTCTGTTTTCTGGTTAGTTCTTCTTGCATCCCATCTAACAAATCTTGGCCGACCCCAAGATCATAAAGATAGTCTCTTATGTTTTCTTTAAGAAGCCTTATGGTTTCAACTTTCATATTGTGGGCATGGCCTGTGCTGATATCCTGGGAGTGGTGAGAGGGTAAGTGATATGAAAGCTTTGGGATGGTTTTTCTCTTGTAGAATGCCAGCTCATGCAGGTCCTGGTTCCATCCACCATAGAGCCAAGGACCTGGTTTCCACTTACTTTCAGATTCCTGCCACTAGTAATCCATTCAGCAATGATGTAAGCACCGTGCCCCTCCAGCCCTGACTTCCGGAGGGAGGAAGCAGACCCTGCTTCCCAGGCACAAAATATGCATGCATTTTTGGTTTATGTTTAATCACTTCTGGCTCAGAGTGTGGTGCTGGTGAAACCTTACTTGCTTCATCTTTATAAAATATTTAGTCTTTTAATTATATGAACTGCCAAGATTCGGGGGCAGGCTTTAGTCATTTCCCAACTGAGCTCTCAGCACAATCTCTCTGATGGCCTCTTCCGAGCATCTATCACATGTTTGCAATATCTCCAAACCCATGAATCATATTTAAATGCTTTCCATATCCCATAATTCTCCTTTTACTGCTCTATTCAGTTAATTACACTTGCTCCCTATTCATCTGAGACATGCAGTTTGGGGCTGGGATTTGAAGAGAGAGAAAAAAAAATGAAAACAAACTTCCTCATGAAAGTTCCTTCGTATTTGGGAGGTTGAATCCAGGTTTGTGTTTCAGCTTGCACTTTGAATTCCTTCTCTAACTACTTCTAAGTAACTCCATCTGCCGCTGGGTTGGTTCCCATCTTTAAACCCACTGGTTGAAATCCCTTTGTACAAGGATCGCCTTCATATTTAATATGTTTCTCACATATCATCATCCTCTCACCCACTCATGTCAACCACATTCGGGCCATATCGCTCAGTTTCTACAAAGAACTGAGAACATAAAAATGTGCACCAGCACAGCCAGCTGGTGAGTAACAATGCTACTTAAAACAACAACAACAACTCAAAATAAAAAGTATTTGCAGGGCTTCCCTGGTGGCGCAGTGCTTGAGAGTCCGCCTGCCGATGCAGGAGACGCGGGTTCGTGCCCCGTTTCGGGAAGATCCCACATGCCGCGGAGCGGCTGGGCCCGTGAGCCATGGCCACTGAGCCTGCGCGTCCGGAGCCTGTGCTCCGCAAATGGGAGAGGCCACAACAGTGAGAGGCCCGCATAACGCAAGGAAAAAAAAAAAAAAAAAAAAAAAAAAAGTATTTGCAAATGTGTGTGTAATTGGGGAGAATAAAGGCATGAGTCTAATGCTATTAAAGCTGATGAGATAGGAGCAGAAATATTCACCCAATGTTGGTAATCAGCCCATAAACCTGATATTTCATTAAACAAATAATGAAATATTTAAAAGGAGTATAATCTATAAAAATATCGAATCACTATGTTGTACGCTTCAAACTAATGAAATATTGTAAATCAACTAAAATAAGCTGAATTTTAGAAATAAATACTAAAATTAAACTAAAGCAAAAGCTTTAAAAGTTTATAGAAATTCCGAGTAGGGATACGAGGCAAAATAATGAAAGCTGATGTCCCTCATACGGTCTCTGAGGCTCAAGTGATTAGCTCCCTGCTCTCCCTCTGACTCATCTCCCACTACTTTCCCTGCACTCTGCTTTAACCACACTGACCTCCTTTCTTTTCTTCAGACACACTCCAGATATTCTTACCACAGGGCCTTTGCACCTGCAGTTTCCTCTCCTTGGAGTGCTCTTCCTGAAGCTAGCTCCCTTACTTCCTTCTGCCTGTATTCCAAAAATTGATGAGATCTTCTTGGGCTTTCTTATCTAAAGTTTCAACAACCATTACTCCAATGCTTCATTCCCATCCCACTGCCCTGATGCCTTTCTTTGCCTTAGCACTTGTGACCACTGAGCGCAGTATCTTTTTTACATATTTTTTCTTATTTATCATCTTTTCTCTCACCAAAATGAAACTCTGTGAGCAGGGATTTTTGTTTAATTTTGTTCAATGCCATAGCTACAAATGCGGCCACACAGTTGGTGCTCAATAGATATTAGTTATATGAACAAGCAAATTAAATCGCAAAAATAGATAATTCTCAACACAGCGAACAGACTAGCGTGCAGCTGTGGGAGAATCATGAAATGTAAGTGCGGAAACCAAAGAATGTCAAAGAAAGCAAAGTTGGTAAGACAAGCTGCTGGTTACCAACTCATTGTCCTATCTCTTCTTCCTTTCCGTAGAAAATCTGAGGGGAAAGACAGCATAACAGCCAATGAAAATCTCCATTCCCCAGCCTCCCTTGCAGATAGGATCAGTCTCATGACTAAGTTCTAGAAACAAAAAGTAAGTGGATACTGTTGGGTGGAGTTTCTGAGATACTTCTTAAAAACTTACTGACTCAATTGGTAGGGGCTCTTTTGCCTTCCCCTCTTTCTCCTCTTTCTTTCATAAAACATAGATGTGATGGTTGGAGCAGCAGGGGCCATTATGTGATGCTGAGGCAACCTTGAGGATGGATATAGCATGCTAGAGATGGCCAAAGACATGGGGTAGAGAAGCTTGGGCATGAATTGTCACTGCTGCTTCAACACTGGGCTGCCTTCCTCAGGACTTCATTTTATGGGAGAAAAATGAATGCCTGTCTGGTCCAACTTATTGCATTTGAGGGTCTGTATTACTAGTAGTTGAGAGATATTACTAAGTCAAACTATTGGGCAAAATCAAAATGCTTTGATTTTGTTGAACATTCTGTAGTCATCATGGAAACATGTCTGTCTATGTTGGCCATGATTTAACAAACCACACTGTTACCTGATTATGAAGCATCTTCTACTCTGATGCCCGACTATTATAACATCCTCTTTCAAAGCCAACCTACTGCAATGGAGTTACACCTAATTCACGCTAGTTTCAAAAACAAGTCATCATACAGACTTGCACTTGTGTTGAAGACGGCAGCAGCCTACAGTCATCAAGATGACTCTGAATTAGCTCTCATTTCCCAAGGCAAGGACTTGACCGAAGGGAGCTTGAATCAAATCATACTAATAGCCCCTTAAGGTGGTTTGAATATTTGACAGTTAGCCACTTTCTTCCAAATTCAGAAGTTTTGGACTATGCTTTTGTAGAGAAAACCAAACTTACTTGTTTAGTACCCACCTTTCACACATATTTCAGGAACCCGCTCTTTCCCCATCCACTACATATGCATTGTTAGGTGAATATCACAGTCTTAGTAAAATGTAACAGATGATTGGTCCAAGCTGGAGCAGCTGACCCAGTGCGGGCCAGTCAGAGCTCTTCTCTAGGATTTTGGAAGTGGAACCAAGATTGGCAGAAACTGAACATGCGTAAACCTGGGAGCTCTTGTTAGTCATGTTTCACCACTCAGAATGAGAAACAGAGAAATCCACAATGCAGACAAAGAAGATATTGAAGCAGAAAGACATAAAGTGTGTGTGTGTGTGTGTGTGTGTGTGTGTGTGTGTGTGTGTGTGTGTGTGAGAGCGAGACAGAGAGACAGAGAGACAGAGAGACAGAGAGAGATTGGGTGGGGATGAGAGAAAGAAGGGAGGGAGAAAACAACTAATAAACCAACAAACTTCCTTGGTTCCCCTGCAGGGCAATTTAGATGCCTGGTCCCAGCCCATTCCCAGCTCTTGATTTTCTTGACTTTTATTAAATTCCCGAGGCTTCCTCTAATAATTCACTCTTTTTCACATAAACTAGCTGAAGTCCATTTCTGTAACTTGTAACCAAAACTTAACTACCGCATAAAGCTCCAAATACTCTTTCAGAATTTGAGGAACAGTTGGTGATTTGTGTGTAGTTTCTTAAATGACACTTTTAAGACCTGTATGGTTTAACTTTTATATTTAGGTGTTGATCCATTTTGAGTTAACTTTCCTATGTGGAATGAAGTGAGGGTTCAACTTCATTCTTTTGTAGGTAAATATCCAATTGTCTCAGCATCATTTGTTGAAGAGACTACTCTTTCCAAGACTTCTCTTTCCCCATTGAATGGTCTTGGCCCCCTTGTCAAAAATCAGTTAGCTGCAGATGTAATTGAGACCCTTTCTTGCCTTGGCTCTGGTGACTTTAAGCTCACTCTGGTCTCTCTATCTCCTTTGCAGGCTCAACATCTCCCCAGCCATAAAGGCTCAGTCCTATGCATATTTCCCTTATCATGCCATGCTTGCTCCCTGCGTAACATCTGGCTTTAATTACCATCCGTTTGCAGGTGACTCATAAATGTGGATTTTTTTGCTCAGCCCTTTCCGCAGAGCTTCAAACCTGCACATCTGCTAACCTGCATGTGTCTATTTGGATGTCACAAAGTCATCCCAAAATTCACACGTCCAGAACCAAAGTATGGATCTTTCTCCCCCAAAGCTGGTTTTCCTCTGATGTTCCTTGTCTTAGTGAATGGCACCACCTGTTCTCCTGTTATGCAAGCCAAGAACCTTCTCCCTAACCTCCCATGACTGATCTACCAGCAAAGCCTGTGAATCTTAATCTATCTCCCAAATCCATCTAGTTCTCTCCCTCTCCACCAGCACCACAGAATATGTGAGGCCTATGTGGGAAAAAAAAAACAAAACATTATTGAGGAACACAATTTTTTTAAACAAATGAAGTGACAAACCATGTCCATGGATGGGAAAGTAAATATTGCATAGATGTCAATACTTCCCAATTAGAGGTTTAATTCGGTTCCAATCAAATTAATTATTCATTTGCACAATCAAAAATGTTTATTTGTTAAGTACTAAGTGTTTATTGGTAAGCACCAAATGACAGGGGAATTTAAAAATTCATCTGCAAATTAAATGGGCAAGACTATGGAAGATGTTGTGAAAAAGAAGAATAATGAATAATAAACTGACAAATATGAAAACATATTATAAAACTACAGTTATTAAACCAGTATGTTGTCAATGTAAGAACAGACAAAGAAATCAATGGAACAGGCACAGAATTTTAGAATTTCAAATTCTCAAGAAAAAGGAATGCAATCAGCAGTTTTAGAAAAATTGGCTTTCTAGTTAGAGAAATAAAATGTGTTTCCTATCTTATACTATATAAATTCTGAATCAATACAGAGTTACATAAAAAAATGAAAGGATAAGTATCTGAGTAGGATACGAAATAGGAATATATTTTTAGGGTAGAAAAGACATTTCTAAGCATAAATGCAAATGAAAATACACGAAGGACATGAGTGGTGAGCTTGAATGCATAAAAATGGGGAAAAAAATAATGATATTTTAAAAATAATTAAAATCAAAATGTAGATATCAAATTACATTAGAATAGAAAATATATACAAAGGGTTAATATATTTAAACTCTAAAGATGATTTACAAGTCAGTAAGCAAACATGAAAACACTAGTAAACAAATGGATAAAGAATCCAAACATCTGAGTCACAAGAGAAGAAATACCAACAACTGATAAACTAATGATAGGTGTTTAACATCACTAATAATTTTTAAAATACAAATCAAAACAATGACTACTCCCCTCATCAAACTCAAAGAGTCAGGTAAAAGGAAAAATTATAATAGACACATTACTACACTGCTGGTGACAATTTAAATGAATGCACTGTTACTGGAGTTTAATTTGGCAAAATGTATCAGTAGTCTTGAATATGTTCTCTGCTTTGAACTAGTAACTCCACTTCTAGGAATTTTCTCCAGCCTAAGAAAATGATCTGAGATGTACCCAAATGTGTCTAGATAAAGCTGTTTATTACAGTGGTTCCTTTAATAGAGGCCACAAGTTGAAAACAGTAAGCAGGTTTTAAAATGTCTAAATGCACTAGGTATGCATATATGATGGAATTCTGAAGGCACTGAAAACACTGTTTTTAAAGAATATTTAATGAAATGGAGAAATAGAGTTAGAAAAGTATACAGGATTAAAGTGTGGGAAGGAATACAACAAAATGTCATCAATATTTTTTCCTGGAAGGTAAGATTACAGGTGACTTGTATATACCTGCTATCCATTTTAGCATGGTCTTAGTTTTCGAAAAATTTATTTTTGTTTATTAAAAAAACTTTTTTTTAACATAAATGCCTTATCATTGTAAATTACTCAAGTAATGAGTGAATATATGGAGTCCTCTTTCCCCTACAATCCCTATGTGCTTCCCCAGGAGTAATTACTATTAAAGGTTGGTATACATACTTCCAGACATTTTTCTATATATTTACATATATAAAAGTACACGGTAACTAATTTTACAAAGAGGAAAATGAATTTACTCAATACAAGCAAAACAAAACAAAAAGAATTGGCTGGATATTTTAGTAAATTATCCAATAATTAAAACTTAAAGAATGAAGACGTCTTTGATTTCGGAGTAAAATCATTCACTTCAATTTTTAAATGCCCAGGGGTGGGGGGGAAATGTCTGGGAACAATTTAAAAAGTTGGGTTGGTGGGCAAGTTCCGTTAACGAATAAATTAGCTTATATAAAATAGAAGCAAACTATCTCCTGTCCCTTCTTTTTTTTTATGTTAGAAAATGTTAAACCAGTCCCTGATCTTGCGCTAACATTTTTAAGTGAGTGCATTTCTGGAGAGTAAAAGTCATGTGTGAAATACAAATAAATACAAGGGGAAAGACCCCCAGCACAATAGGAGGGCAGAACAATCCACGTGGAATGTCCCTGTCGCCCAGCCAGCTCCCTTCTACTCCCTCCATGCTGGCGGTGGGCAGCAAGGTGAGGGCGAGGATATTAAACGGTTCTAATCCCATTCTGCTTTATGACTAGCTCAAGAAATGACCTCTAGCGAGATCTGGCCCTTGTTCTATCCAGCAAGTAGATTTTTCTTACAGAAAATAAATTAAAAAGGTGTGACCTTGCTGAAGGCTGGCTGAGAAAATGAGGTACATCTTGTCACGGCCAGAGGAACCTATTTGTTCAATTTGAAAGGCTGCCGCTTTGCTCTGATTAGAAGTTAAGATAAAGGCTGGGGATGAAAAGAGGAGAAACATTTCTAAGCGAGGAAATTAAAGAGCTACATTGGAGACCCTTTCAGCACTACAGTTGGCTTTTTGTGTGGGGTTTATCAGGCCCTATCAGCCACACCTTGTCCCTGTGCTCCAAGCTGTCTCTCCTCTGAGCACACAAAAGCCTGCCATTGTAGGGAGCCCCTGAGAAGCCCTCTGCCCGACAGGTATCCGCAGCACTAACGCCCTCCACTGCACGCCGCAGCAGCAGAAAGTGACCCACCTAAATTTTCTTCACTGAATGTAAAAAGACTCAAAGTCATTTCATTGCTTGCACTGAAGGGACCCAGTCAGGAAGCTTCTTACCTTCCCCGCCAATAAATGTATCACATCTAGGAGAATGTCCCCAAATTTACTCAAATAAATGGGCATTGAAATGCCATTGTGCCCATAAAAGTTTCAAGCCAACGAAAATTTCCACCCAAAGCCCCTGAAGCGAAGAAACCTTCTTTCAACTTCTCTCTTCATTTTATAGACATTTTTTATGCTCCAGAATCTCTTTCAACTTTTAAAGTAATAGCTCATACAGGAAAAGAAGAGGCAAGAAAAAATGCTGGGCTTTTCCACATGCTCTAAATTTACAGCCAACATCTCTTCCCTGGTTTTCTTGGCCTACTGAGGGTCCAAAGGATATCTCCACCTAGAATTCACTGACCTTGATCATATGAGACCAATTGACCTTTCTAGCTTTATCACCCTTTATTCCTTCCCACATTCCAGTCTCAAATATATTTTCCTCTTCCTACCTCTGTATCTTTGCTTGAGCTCTTGGTGCTTCTGGAATTCCTTTCTTCGCTGTATATTTTTTTCCAGTGCCAGCTATCTACACGGTCATGTGTTTTTATTTGCAGACCATCTACCTGTTTGGGGAGTGTGTCAGTTTGCCAAGCTTACCAAAACAAAGTACCCAGATTGGGTGGTTTACACAACAGAAATGTATTTCCTCACAGTTCTGGAGGCTGGAAGTCCAAGATCAAGGTATCAGGCCTGACAGGGGCACTGGAAAAAACAAACACCAGACTGTCACCTTGATCCAACAAGTGCCCGGCATGTTGCAAAAATTCAAAAATGGAACAGTAGGGAGTTCCCGGTGGTCCAGTGGTTAGGACTCGCGCTTTCACTGCTGTGGCCCGGGTTCAATCCCTGGTCCAAAGACTGAGGTCCCGCCAGCCGAGTGGTATGGCCAAAAAAAAAAAGAAAAGAAAAAAAGGACAGCAAAGGAAACCATAGCATAAGAGGCCAGAGAATGAGAAAGGGCATTAAGAGGGATGAGAAGGATGTCACCCACATCAAGAAGCTAGAGGCTCACTCCCTGGTAAAAAGGGGTGCAGGAGTGGCTCACCTACCCAGTCCTTATGATGACAATGTGGTGGCCAGGGTCCCTTGGGAGACCTGGTCGTCGGCTGAAGCTGGCCTCGAGCTCCCATCGAGGCAAACGCACCGTGAAGCCCGTGAGCTGCCCCGGCTCACTTCTCTACCTCCGTGACCCGTGGCTGCATGTGCTGTTTCTCCACATCACCAAGAACAGGAGGCTAAGCCAGAGCCCTCACCAAGCCCTGTGGGAGTTTAGAAGTTCCAGGGGCTCGGGGGCGGAGATAGGGGGGGTCAGTCATCACATCACCCACAGCCTCTCACTAGCTCCACGGCTCTACATCCCCCCAACCCTCCTCCGGCTACACACTCCCCCCCCACCCCCATATCTTACCCAGAGCCCCTCCGCCTCCTTCAAGGGCCCTCCAGAGCCTCAGTTTCTAGCCCAAGCACTTCAAGTGTTTTCACTACAAGGAAAATAGAGGTGAGATCTGGTGAACGACGACTTCTCCATTTCTTTATCTGGGGACTACGTGAGAATGCCTGGTCTACAAAGAACAAAGTGGAGGTGGGACGGGTGTGCGTTATAAGGAATCTCTGAGTCAAGTCCTGTAGTTGGATTTGTCCTTCACTCTGTTTCTTGAGATCCCACCGCACAGGAGGGAGACTTTGCTTTTTGGTTTGAGTCGGACCTTTTACTGCTGGGGTTTTGGGGTACCACGACCCAAAATGAGAGGTTCAGAAGGTAGCTCCAACACTCTCTTGCCCCATCCCCCAAACACCTCACCTATGACCCACTTCTCCCTTCAGGATCACGTCTCTAAGGTGACAGTGGGGCTCACCCTGACCCACCCAGAGCTGACACTCATTCAACACGTGGTTGGGCCTTAAACAGAACATTTCAGGTACTTTCCCAGTCTCTCTTGGCCCATCAAAATGTGAACCAGATTTATTCATCTCGATAATGGAGTCAATACGCTAACACTTCATCAGCTACACTCACACAGAGAACTTCTCCGAGCAAAGGAGGGAGATTTCTTTGCACGGATCTAAAGAGTGATTCAAAAGCAGCTGACTTCTGTTTTCTATTTTCAGTATCCCTTGTTGAAATCACGTTGTAAATGACCAAAAACCTTGTAGAGGGAAGAACGATGAAGTGAAAGAAGGGAAAAGCTAGGGAGACATAGGCAGGAAGCTCCCTCTTTTTGAGGACCTACTATGTGACAGCTACTAAGATAACTGGTCCCTAGAATGAAAGAAGCTCCTAGAAAATGTGTTGACTGCATTTTTCCATCTGAGTTTTCATTAAGTGATTTTTTCCGTTCTATAACTTTGGTTTGCTCTAAAAGGACCTTTGCAACGTTTTCTGTCACGCTTCTTTCTTAAGCTTTCTTTTGAGACCCAATTTTGTATGTTCTAATTGCAAACTCCAGTTCAAGTTCCTAAAACACTCTCTTATAATTATCACCTAACAAATGCAGCGATTCCACAAAGCCCAAACGTGTCTCATTAATTCTCACAACTAAAATACTTTCATTTTTTCTTGGACTCTAAGCAAAACGGACCATAAGCAAAGTGTTTGCTAAAATGACAGGTGGAATTCCATCCAATTAAGACATCAATATTTTTCCAGAGGCTAAGCTCACTGCAAAATAATAATCTTCACTCAACACATCTTTACATGTCTTTGGCAAAACACCTGTCTAAAACTGTTAACACTAAATATTTTGGGAGCTCTGAACTTCAAAGACGTCCCTGAAAACGTCAAGCACTGTTAAAATGTTGAAGTAATTTTGGTTAAATGCTTCTGTGACAACTGTCTGGCTTGATTTGTTTTAGCTGAATACATTCTGAATATTGCTTGGAAACTGTGAATTGGTCATTTGCCAAAAGATGAGACTTGGGCTGAAGTCAAAAGAATTACATGCATCAAAGAAATGAAAAAAAACGGGGGGAATCTTCGGGTATCTTCAAAATGCAATTTATCTTCTGGGTTGGAAGCTTCAAAAGAACATTCTTACCTATCGATAGCATTTGCAGTAAAACTACGTGTATACAGTAGAAGTCATTCCGATTCTTTTTTAAAATTAACTTTTATTGGAGTATAGCTGATTTACAATGTTGTGTTAGTTTCTGCTGTACGGCAAAGTGAATCAGATATGCATATACATATATCCACTCCTTTTTCAGATTCTTTTCCCATATAGGTCATTAGAGAGTATTGAGTAGAGTTCCCTGTGCTGTACAGTAGGTCCCTTATTAGTTATCTATTTTATATATAGTAGTGTGTATATGATTCTTGACCAAATTCATACATCTAGAGTCACGCCTATAGCTCCTCATGCAGAGAATAAAAAGCATATTTTAAAGTACCTTGACAAAATCAGTAATTAAGCAATACAAAATTGAGATGTTCGCCTAGGAACTTTTAGTTTGTTGGTTACCATACTTAGAGTTCTTGGAATCACAGAAGAAATATTAAAAGCAGTAGAAACATCAGTGAACATCTAGTCCAACAATCTAGCCCTTCTGCCCCTACTCCCTCCATTTTTGGATAGGTAAATTGAGGCTCAAAGACCTAAAGCCAACCACAGTTGGTTAACAGAAGTGCTTACTGCAAAGAGCTTAAAAGTTTGAACTGATGGGTGGGTAGTTAGGGAGACATTTATGAAACATATGGTAAAAGTGGAATAAAAATGTTGAAAAGGTATACTGAGGTCAATAAGAAGAACTAAGGTTAACTGGGTAATTACTAATTAATTGGGTAACTGGGCCAGGCATGGTGATAAGCACTTTACATACATCATCTCATTTAATTCTTGCACAAGAATGCCCACTTGTCACATGCCACCTGCTAGATGTGTGAAGATGTGGGCTCCTGTCTGGTCATGTGAATTAAGAGTAGGAAGTGGGTGGTTCCCATTGAGGAAAATCTGAGAGCTGGTACCGGAAGTGGGTGAAAATCAACGCCACCCCCGATCTCTTAGACACTGGCCGTCTGGGAGACAGAGCAGGGACTAGAGAGGGGACTAGAGAGGGTACCTCGAGCGAGTACACAGGAGCTGAACCGGTCAGGGGTGGGAAGCTGAGAGATGTAGTTTTCAAACTTCAGTTACTACAGAACCGCCAGAGGAGTTTTGTTAGAAAAGCAGATTCCTGTACTCCGCTCCCAGAAATTCAGCAGATCCGGGGTATGAGGATTCACATTTTAAACTGCTCCCCTAAATGTAATGTAGGTCAAGACCTGTGAACTCTATGTCAAGATACGTTGGTTTAGATCCTAGGAAGGTAGACCAATTATTAAGTATTAAACGAGTTTCACTAAATCCAAAATAATAGCCAGAGGGAGTCTTTAAAACAAGCAAAGCAAATCTTGACAATTGCTCTCTTTTTCTCCTTCAGTAACCACACCTCTCACTACCTCTTGGGCAGTGCCAGGTGCTTACTAAAGGCTCTGGGAGATGAGGATCTTCATCAAGGCAACTTGCTGAAGGCTGGTTTGTCTGCCAGTAACACAAAGACAGATGGGATTTACAAAGAGCTTTGAATGCCCGATCAGAAAACCCTGTAGCTTATTATCAAATGTATGAGCCTGATAATGGGAATATAGTATTTTAATGAAATAAGAGGGGTTCTAAAATCTTTTTAAAAAAGAGAGAGAAGCAAAGGAAAAGAAAGAGAACACCGACACAATTAGGAAAATATTTAGAGTAGAAAAGTAGAAACAATGCACTGGAATTTGAACCCTCCTCTCTTCCCCCCTCCCCTCCTTCCCCCTGCCCCCTCCCCTTTCCTCCTCTTCCTTCTGTTCTCTTTTTGTCTTTCCTCTTTGTTAAATGCACCATTGGGAGATATCCAAGCACAGAGCAATAATGGGAGCCACAAATCTTTTTCAAGTGTTCCCCACAAGGGTGACAGGGCAGGAATCTCAGGGAAGGTCAACCCAACCTGAGTCCTAGGAGAGCCTACTCCTTGAAACTTGAAACTTGCCAAGTGCTATCACTTCAAGGCACACAGACCTAAGAGGATTAAGGTAAGTATCCCTCCTAAAAGCTTGAAAAAACAAAGATTAGTTTTTAGCATCACAAAGAAACATATATTTATATAGGTTCTGAATGAAAGGAAATATGTTAAGACTTTTGGAGTGGGGGTGGAGGTGAGGAGAAACACTGTGGATGGAAAAGATAAATCATCCCCAAGCAAGAGAGAGAACTTTGCTACATCAGTATCCATGGTATACGAAGAAATAGATAGAAACTGAGATTTATGCAAAAGTATTATAATAAGACATGTACTGCAAAGCCTTAGTTAGCTTAATTTACCAAGTGAGCATTTGTGATTAGACCAAACTGTGGACTTTTTGTTTCTTTCCACTGTATAAGAAGGGTGGTGAGGGTTATTAGGATAATTAATAGTCACGTCAACAGAGCAAGAAGGACTTGTTCACCTTCGAGAAAAAATACACTTCTTTTCATAACTTCAAAAATACCTTACTATATAATCATGATGGAGTAAATCACTTACATTCTTTTAATCCTCAGTTTCCAAAGTAGTTCGACTCAAACAGTAATTTAAAAAAAATTTTTTTTGGAGGTTGGAAAGCCATTGAAAAGTCTAAAGGAATCCATGAACCTCAGGAAAATGCACATATATGCAAAATTGTGTGTATCAGTCTTCTGCATTGGAAATAGGTTCCTTTCATATCGTCATCATTAAGATCAATTTTTGTCAAAATTTTGTCTTTCATTTTTTTTTCCAGAGGAAAATGAATGGCTGCTTCCCCCTCCTTCAGAAGGAAACAGATACAGATTACACAAAACAAAAAGTAAACTTTAATTTTGCTTGAAAGTAAATTTCCACTGGAAGGTTCTTTTGTCTGGATTGACTGCGAGGGTAAATCTGTGGGTGGGTCTTCGACACAGCCATTCATTGACATGTGACTCATTTCATTTCTTGTTCATTCTGTGAGGGACACAGGCTGACAATACAGAGGCACAGTCATGAACAGTGGCAAACAGTGTCAGAATTCCTGTCGCTCCTGTGGCCGAGTAAGGGTGAGGCCAGTCAGAGAAACACCAGAATTCCCCAAGACTTAAAATGGAATGAGTTTTACGTCAGTCCCTTTGTCAATTCAGAGAGGTCATCTGTGTCAGGACCTGCCTCGTTGACAATAGCTACAGCAGCAGAAGGTTACATATTTCATTGTTAAGGCTCCCTGAGCATAAGAAAATTTCAAAAAGCCCTTATAGCCTTCCAGGTGTCCATCAATCTCCATCTGCCCCCAAACTGACGAGGATTTGCCACCATCAAGTGTACTCGTGTGGTCATTCCAACTAGCACTGACCAGGTGCTCCCTCATAAGTCCTCCATTGCCTCCCAGATGCACATGTTAAAAGTCTCCCTCTTAGAGCTGATGAGCACATTGGATGTGGGCAATGTTCCCTCGCCCACTTGAACTGTTAGTAAAGTAATGGCATATTCTACAGCAGATTTCATCTTAAAATTGAAGAAACGGGTAAATTCTCCACCACCAGTCCTCTCACCCAGAGTATTAGTATGAAGCCTAAAGGGTTCAGAGCTTTTTTGCAGCAGCTTCCATAACAAGAATGGCAAGACCTTGAATTAAGAGATTTATCTTGTTCATTTGACCTTTTAAAAAAATCTGCCAAGGGGCTTCCCTGGTGGCGCAGTGGTTGAGAGTCCGCCTGCCGATGCAGGGGACACGGGTTCGTGCCCCGGTCCGGGAAGATCCCACATGCCGCGGAGCGGCTGGGCCCGTGAGCCATGGCCACTGAGCCTGCGCGTCGGAGCCTGTGCTCCGCAACGGGAGAGGCCACAACAGTGAGAGGCCCGCGTACCGCAAAAAAAAAAAAAAAAATCTGCCAAGAATGCCAAGACTTAAAGAAATTCTTCCAAATTGTTTTGAGAAAGGGCACGTTTCTTCTTCCCAATGGCAATCAAGTGCATTAAGATTTACCCCTGGAAACTTCAGGATTTTGGAGCAAGCCTTCAGTCTGCTTCCATTTTCTGACAAGCCCCCTGGAAAGGTGGTGAACAGAATCTAGCTCTAATATCATGGAGACTCTTCCCTGTGGTCGACCAGAAGCCTGTCTGCATTGTTGGCAGACTGTTTTGACACTAGTGGAATCCTGTGAAAAACGGCAGCAAGTTAGGATAAGGTACAGAACTTCTTTATTCACCAAGTAGCAAAACCAGATGAGATGTCAGCTTTGCAGGTGTACCGTGTCTTAGGTCAGATTTCCCCCTAAACCGTCCCTGGCATGGGGACATGAACGCAAGCAGTTTATTTTGGAGGTGATCCCAGGAAGCACCGGTACGGGAGTGGGGAAAGGAGTCAGGGACTGGAAAGAAGGCATTAAAGGGTATATCATCAAGCTGGTTACCGCTGCGGGCCGCTCGGGTGCGGTCCTGCTGGCAAATCCTGGGAGAGAGTGGAGAACTGTTTCAGAATTGCCCCCAGTGAGGGATATTTAAGCATCAACCCCCATTCATCACTGCTTGGGGGTTGTTCCCCTGGAGATACTAACTTTTCCAGCATTTTGATCCTGCCTGGTGCGTGGGCTGAGCCTACTCCAGCATCCAGAAAATATTTTCAGCTTGAGAGTGGGAGGTGTTTACAGCAAGAAGCCATCAGGATTCAGGAGACGGTGAGTCATGATATGGGCCAAGGAGATATGAGAAGGGCATGGACAGGGTCTGCTACACACAGATACTGTGAGTTTTCTTCCAGGTGACATTTTCACCATTTCCAAGAGACTGTCGCAATCTCTAGAAACAGGTTCGCCAGCAACGAGTTTTCCTTGTTGACACCATCCTCTATATAACGGACAAAAACAAGACTGTAAAGAGGACACTGCTAATCTCCAGTTGTTTGATGAAAGGACACAGAGTAGCTGGGAATTCCTCCATGTTCTGCTTCAAAATAGTGGAAAATGGACCAGTGATTCTGGAATGGGTGATGTCACTGGACTAAGGCAGTTCTACCATTTTATTCTTCCTTCCAAACCATACCCTAGCTCAACCATTTTCCAGAGGCTTCAACAAGGTTGCCGTGGCTTCAACAAGGCTGCTGCAACTATGTCGATTATTTCATCGATGCTGGAATAAGCAATCTCATAGGATGCTTTGAAACAAGGCAGGTTTGGGATGGAAATGATGCAAGTTTAGGTAAAGTTCCAGTATTTTCAGAACAAGTCAACTTTCCACTTAACACCATTCGGCCTAGAGAATTTTCAAGATGGACAGAGGGAAAATACTCCTTTAATTTTTTGGCTTCATGCTTCCAGTGGTCCAAACCTCACTGCACAAGAAGTACGGCTTTTTACTATGTCCTGTCACATCCAGTGCTGCAAGTAAACTGGTCGCATCATATTTTCTTTTCTTTAACATTTTCTAGTTTAGGTGTGGCCTGACTGCATCAGGCCACACCTAAATTGGAAACAATGCGTATGTATCAAAATGTTGGAAGATCTTAATTCCTATTGATGGGGGAAAAATCTCAATCATGATGATCAACACATGTTACTCTGATCATGTGAATGATTGCTTAGCACACATCTTCCATCTGCCTTATTGCATTCTGGGCAGAGCACACTTCCCTACCCCATTGATCTTGGGCTGGGCCATGTAACTCACTTTGGCAAAGAGAAGTTTGGACATGACACTAGCAGAAACCTTATGTGTCTTGTGTATCTTGGTTAGGCTCTTTTGCTTCTGCCATTCTCTGTAAGAAAAACACATTCTGGGTAGCCACTGGTCCAAAGAGGATATACGGAGGACACCTGAGTCTGACCTTGGAACTTGGAGTCATGAGCCTGAAGTCCAGCCTAGTCTGATCAAGTTGCAACCAATGCCCAAAGAATGAAATAATGTCATTTGCAGCAATATGGATGGACCTGGAGATTACCATACTAAGTGAAGTAAGTCAGATAAAGACAAATATCATATGATATCACTTATATGCAGAATCTAAAAAAAAAAAAAAAAATGATGCAAATGAACTAATTTACAAAACAGAAACAGACTTACAGACTTCGAAAACAAACTTATGGTTACCAAATGGGAAAGGTGGGAGGGGAGTGACAAATTAGGAGTTTGGGATTGACATATAAACACTGCAATATTTAAAACAGATAACCAACAAGGACCTACTATATAGCACAGGGAACTCTGCTCAATATTCTGTAATAACCTAAATGGGAAAATAATCTGAAAAAGAATAGATATGTGTATAACTGAGTCACTTTGCTGTACACCTGAAACTAACACAACATTGTCAATGAACCATAGTCCAATATAAAATAAAAATTAAAAAAGAATCACAGAGATAATGTCTATAAAAAAAGAAAGGCATCAATACAGCACGTGTGCAAAATCATTTTACAAATTTGCAAAAAATGCACAGACCAATGGGTGACAAATAAATGCTTGTTATTTTAAGACACTGACTTTGGGAGTGGTTTGTTATGCAGCATTATTGAAACAATAACTGACTCACATATTACTGTCTTGTATAAACTAGCATCCTTTAATCCCTCACACTTGCTCAGAGTGAAAAATATCTTGATACAGCTGGATTTAAAACTTTTTTTCCCCAGAAAGTCCATTTTTCAAAAATAACAAGTGTACTCAAGAAAATATAGTATTTTTAGTGTGTTTTATTCTAACTTCAACCCAAAATTATATGATCTGTGAGAACGGGCCTGTCGTTCTACTCTTCATTTTGGTCATTGGCGCTAATTAACAATCCATTACAGTGGCATTCCCCCAGCTGATGCCTTTTGATGTGAACTTTTTCAAGTTCCATTCCCTTGTCGTATAACCTTACAACTCCTCACTCTGCCACAGTTTAATTTGTAATCAAAATTATGAACTAATGAAATAACACGTCTTGTTTTAATAGGATGGTTTGCTTGTTTGTTTTCAAAATTACACCAATTTGCCATTTTACCAAATTCACATCTTTTTTTTTTTCTTTCTAATGAAAGCTACATCTTCACTATCACACTTTGAAATGAGAGGCGTCCTGGACTTGTTGCCTACAATTAAACCACAACAAAAGGAAGCCGAAGTCATTTCAGTTTTCATAAGACTGTAATTATTCTTTAACTATTGGAATATGACATCCCTTAGGAGCTAATTATCGAAAAGCTCTCATCACACATAGGAAATACACAAACAAATCCTTCAAGCACAAAGTAAATGTTCAACATTAAAGACCTGCATCCAGGAAGTCATACCAATCAGTTGGTCCAGCTAATTACTAATCTGATTTTTGGAGTAGTTGCATTAGATAATTATGACGACTATTCATAACATGAAAAGCGCAGCCTTTAACTGACTTTAATAAAGATCTAGCTGCAAGAAGAAATGTACTTAAGAACCATAACATAAAATTTGCATTGCAACAGAACCAAGTGTGGTAGACATTTTTTAATAGAAAACATTTCACTTATCACATGATAGATATATTTAATATACCTTTTTGTGGATGTCACATTGAAAGGCAAAGCGAGCTATTATATTGATATGATTTCATATGAGCCATGCAGTACTGCTTAAAGCCCAATTCATACTTTAAAATGCGTATTGTAAAATGCTTTTCTGAATCATTTAAGATTCACATTAGATAAATACAGCATATTAAAGGTTATGCTCTGGATCATATTCTGAAGGAATCAAAGTCAGAATTATATACATAATGTGGTGACTGCTCCAATCAACTTTTTTTTTTTTTTAATTTTGTTTTTATTTTTGGCTGCGTTGGGTCTTTGTTGCTGTGCGCAGGCTTTCTCTAGTTGCGGCGAGCGGGAGCTACTCTTCCATGTGGTGCGTGGGCTTCTCATTGCGGCAGCTTCTCTTGTTGCAGAGCACTGGCTCTAGGCGTGCGGGCTTCAGTAGTTGCAGCATGCGGGCTCAGTAGTTGTAGCACGTGGGCCCTAGAGCACGCAGGCTTCAGTAGTTGCAGCGTGTAGGCTCCGTAGTTGCGGCGCACAGGCTCTAGGGTGTGCGGGCTTCAGTAGTTGTGGCTTGCGGGCTCTAGAAGGCAGGCCCAGTAGTTGTGGCGCACAGGCTTAGTTGCTCCGCAGCACGTGGCATCTTCCCGGGGCCAGGGATCGAACCTGCGTCCCCTGCATTGGCAGGTGGATCCTTAAGCACTGCGCCACCAGGGAAGTCCCGCTCTACTCATTCTTAAATGTATTTCTATATCAGGATATACAACTTCTTCTCAATTTTTAAATGGTTATAAAACAAACACTCTCATATGCTGTTGATGGAAATGCTTATTGGTACAACTTTTTCAGACAGCAATTGGTCAATAACTATTAAAACTAAAATGTCGGGGCTTCCCTGGTGGCGCAGTGGTTGAGAGTCTGCCTGCCGATGCCGGGGACACGGGTTCGTGCCCCGGTCCTGGAAGATCCCACGTGCTGCAGAGCGGCTGGGCCCATGAGCCATGGCTGCTGAGCCTGCGCGTCTGGAGCCTGTGCTCCGCAACGGCAGAGGCCACAACAGTGAGAGGCCCGCGTACCGCAAAAAACAAAAACAAAAACAAAACAACAACAACAACAAAAACTAAAATGTCTATACCCTTTTGACCTAGCCATGTACCTTCTAAGATTTTTACCTTGTAGACAGACTTGTATTAGCGCTCAAAAATAATGTATAAGGATGTTCATTACAGCATTGGAAGAGTAAAAAAAAAGAAAGAATAAATAAAATAATCTAAATGCCAATTAATAGAGGACTGCTTTCTGATAAATCCATACAACAGGATACTAGGTAGCTACTGAAGACACAGAGAGAGAAGAGACCTATATGCACAGTTACACAAAGATGTTCAAGATCTATTAAAAATGCGTGAAAAGGTATAATATATATGGTGTAATTCCATTTTTGTACCCTAACAAGGTAAGCATATACATCCCAGATAAATGTCCATACAAATATTTTCCATCACTATGTTTGTTTATGCATGTGTATGTGTGAGTAAGAGTAGACAGATGGAGAGATAGAGAGATCTCTGCTTCCTCTCTATTTCCACTGTCACTGTCCAGTTCAGGCCATGGTCACCTCTCCCTGATAAGGTCAACAGTCTCCTCATTGTCATCTTGCTGCCTGCCTTGGGTACCTTAGGTCTCTCATACACCCAGGGACCCAAATGATCCATCTAAAGTACAAGTGGGTCCATGCCACTCCTTTGTTTAATGCTGCTCGGTGGTTCCCCCTCTCCTACCAGATGAACCCAACCCCCTCAAGGCTCTAAGTTCATTGAGGGCAGGGACTGAGCACAAGATGGGCACTGATTTGAATTAAATAGAAGAGAGAGGAATGTGAGAGTAACTATACTTGGGCATGTAGAGTGGGGAGGTCTTCATTTGGTTCCTGGTCATGTAAACTTTTAAAATATCATCAAAATATTATATACTAAGGTTAGAAAATTTGTCAAATACACAAGTTAGTCAAATGCATACTGTAATTCACAAAACACTCATTCATGTAATAAATATTTATTAACCACCTCTTGTGTGCTGGGTACAGTGAATTACAACGGGTTGCAAGGATTAGGTAGACAAGGACTCCTTGCAAAGAAGTCTGCAGGGGGATTTTACAATACAAGGCCCAAACAAAGGGAAACAATTATGGCCTTAAAAAAAAAACAAAAAACAAAAAAGACCAGGTAACGTACGTCTGAGCCTACCATAGAAGGCTTCAGGGAGGAGGTGAGGGTACGTTTGGGTAAGGTTTACACTTGGGTAAGATTTAAGCACAGAGATGAGAAAGGGCTCCCAGTTTGAGAAAAGGCTCTAATCAAAGTTTTCCCTGAGGCGGGAAAACTCACCTGGGTATGGATAGTAGCAAGGATGTGGATGTGGCTTGAGAACAGGGATGTGTTTGTTTTCTATTGCTATGTTAAAAATGACCACAAAGTTACCAGCTTAAAATAACAATCATTTATCATCCCACAGCTTCTGTGGGTCAGAAGCCTGGGCTCAGCCTCGCTGGATTCTCCACTCAGCATCTCCCAGGGCTGAAACCAAGGTGTTCCTCTGGGGAGCTCCTCTTCCAAGCTCATGTGGTTGCTGGCAGGGCTCAGCTCCCTGCTGTTGTGTGACTGAGGTTCCTGCATTCTTGTTAACTACTGGCCACAGACCCCTGCCAGCTTCTAGAGACCACCCTCAGGTCCTTTCCTCATGGACCCCTCCGTAGCCCCTTTCACAACACAGCAGCTTGCTTCTTCAGGGCCAGCAGGAGAATCTCTGTCTTCCAGAAGGATCAGTCCCTCTTTTTAAAGGCTCACGTAATTTGGTCAGGCCCACCTAGGATAACTCTCGTTTGATTAACTCCAAGTCAACTGATTAGTAACTTAATCACATTCACAAGTTTCTCCCATACTCAAGGGGAAAGGATTATACAGGGCACATACATCGGGATTGGAGGCAGGAGTAGGAACCTTGGCAGCTGAATTAGAATATTTACTACCACAGGGAATTCCCGGTGGCCCAGTGGTAAAGAATCCGTCTTACAATGCAGGTGACGTGGGTTCGATCCCTGGTCAGGGGAACTAAGATCCCACATGCCGCAGGGCAACTGAGTCCACGTGCCACAACTACTGAGCTCGCCTGCCTCAACTAGAGCCCGTGTGCCACAAACTACAGAGCTCACGCGCCCTGGAGGCTGTGTGCCACAACTAGAGAAGAGAAAACCCACACGCCACAACTAGAGAGAAGCCCGCACACCACAACAAAAGATCCCACATGCCTCAACGAAGATCCCGCATGCTGCAACTAAGACCCGACGCAGCCAAAAATAAATAAAATCAATAAATGAATAATAAATAAATCTTTTAAAAAAAAGGGGGATATTTCCTGACACAAGGGGTGATAAAGGGATTCGAAGGGCATTAGTTCTGGGGAGTGAAAGTGTCAGATGATGAAGGAACTTGATTGCAAGACAAGGAGTTTGGAGACTGAGAATTTTTTGAAGAGTAGCATAATGAGAAGTAGAGCAGAAAAAGGCAGTATTTTTTATCAGAACTCTGTAAAGAACTTGATAAAGTTATTTTACTGGCATGTTAAAAATGGAAAAGTTTTAGAGCAAGGATGGGAACTCAGTTGCATTAATTCTGATCAAGTGGTAGTGGCTGCCTGGAGGGCTGTGTTGGGAGGGTTGGGGCCATTTCTGGGCTTAGCAGGCAGCAGTGCTGGGATCGATTGGCAATGTCTGTTAGGGTGAGGGTGGAGACGAGCCGTAGCTCTGGAGCTGAGGGTTGGCCACCCTGGCACTTGAGAGAATAGTTTCAGACCTTGTACCTCTGCAAAGGAAAATAGCAAGTCTATTTTCCAGGATTCTGTGGTTTGATCTAGCATCCTACAAAGCAAATGCAAAATAGCAAATATTAGGAAGCTCTTCAAGCCTTCTCCAAATGTCAGGAGCTAGAGCAAAATACAAATAAATTAATCCACTGGGAGCTTTTGCTATTCCTTCCTCTCTCTCAGTGAAAAAAAAAAAAAAAAAAAAAAAAAAGAAACCACCGCAATGAGAAGCCTGAGCAGCGCAAAGAAGAGCAGGCCCCGCCCACTGCAACTAGAGAAAGCCCTCGCGCAGCAACGAAGACCCAACGCAGAAAAAAAAAAAAAAAAAAAAAAAAAAAACAGCTCCAAAATTTAGGAATTTCTAGCAATCTCTTTAAACACCAGAAAATAGGTCTGCCAGGCAAAGAATTAAAATGCCCTTGCTTTGGACTTTGATGATGCATTCCAAGGCTGCATGGAGACATGTGTAAGGAGAGTGATGAGAAAGTTAATCCTCTAATGATAGGTCTGAGGCCCAGAGGGGAGCTTCATCACAGGGTCATGTGTGGATGCAGAGGGGAGGATGTCAGCTTGGCAGGACACGCACTCACCTGCCCTCCACCGCTCAGGCTCTCCCGCCGTCTCTCACATGCCTAGGAGCAGCCTTACGTCTTCCAACTCAGAAGCAAAAATCCCAAGGGACTGATGTTGTTTCCTATAAGTCCAAAAGCTGTACCCTGGGAACTTGTTGCTACTCAAGAGAGTGCTTAAGAAAAAGTGGCTTCAGAGCTGGAAGCCCTGGGGGGCTTCTGGCTCTAATTTTTAGTGGGTATGGTAGATTAGATTACTGTTTGATAGATAGTCTCTCTGAGTCCCATTTCCCTATGTCCTTGGAAGGAGCATTCTGCCCCGCGTCCCCATGTTGGGCTTGACCGTGTGCCTTGCATTGGTCAAAGAGACATTAGTGGTTTTGATAGAGTTAGAGGTTCAAACTGCGTTTGAGACATCGGGTTTGCCCTGCCATCACGATGAGAAAAAACGTAACGAGACTAGACCCTGGTCCAACAGGATGAAAAGCATATGGAGCGGACCTGAACCCAACGGCAGCTTGGAGTTAAGCCTGTAGTAGCCCAGATGATGTCATGAAAGCTAACAGATCGGTAAGCAAGAATAACAGATGAGTTCTGGAGTGGTTTGTTACAAAGTTATTGTGACAACAGTTGACGGGTGCAGTAAGTACTGAGGCCTTGGGGAAGTTCCTTTTCCTCTAGCTCAGTTTCTTTGTACAGTAAAAGGATACAGTGATGGCACCTCCTTGTAGGGCTGTTGTGAGCATCAACAGAGACAAGGCATTTAAGCGGCTTATTGTGGCGACTCATGCAGAAGAGGCACCTAACAAGCAGAGTTTGTCACCATAGTTAAGAGAATGAACTCTGGATCCAATTTTGGGAGTTCAAATCCTGGCACTATGTGTGTACTATAGAATGGGGTGGTGGGGAGAGTCAAGTGTGAGAGTAATTTCAAAACCAAGGCCATGTCTACACTAGCAAAAGTTCTAAATCTGGACCTCCTTGTTCAGTTATATATCCTTGCCACCATACGTCACAAAGCCCCTACTATAGGCAAGATCTTGGGATAACTCCCGGGCACACAGACTTACATGGTCTCTAATCTTAGAAGTGTTCCAAGACGTGGGAGAGGCAGGGGTGAGGTTCCAGGGGCAGAGAAGAGGTGCCTGAGGAGGGGCTACAGACCCAGGGCACACGCAGCACCAGTTCCGGGGCTGGGCTGCAAGAGGCAAGTTGCTCTTCCTGAGGCTGTGGTCTGAGGAGTTGAGGACCACTGGAGTTTGCAAGAAGTTCCAGAAACTCTCATTCCAGGGAGATAAATATCCAGCACCAACTCAATGCTGGTGGCTTAAAGCTCCAAGTTGAGAATTCAGACTCAGAAGGAAACAGGCTCCCCAGGAGAACACTCAGGGACAAGCCAGATGGTAAGTCTGAGCTGGGTGCTAGGTACAACTCCAAGGCTGGACATTCAGACTTAGAAGAAGCCCAGTGAGCAAGTAAGAGCTTTGACTCTGCCAGACTGCCTTAAGTTCAAATCCTGGTTCCAGCACTTGAAAGCTGTGTGACCTGGAGCAAGTTACGTAACATCTCTGAACCTTAGTTTCCTAAGCGATGTTAGGAACATAGCGTTATTACTAGAACTCATCTTCTTGGGTCCTTATGAGGATTAAAATCATTAAATATATAAAATCCTTAGAATGGACTACAGTACTGCCTATTATTATTAGTAGTAGTAGTAGTATCATTATTATTACAGGCTCAAAACCCCATGTCTGAATCATGTGAGTCAGATATACGTGTTTTGTAATTCAGAATTTTTCAGATTTTAGAAAAGAAATATGACACACATATAAAAATTATAGAAAAGAAATATGGTGCAGATATAAAGATTTTAGAGAAGAAATATGGTGTACATAGAAAATCACAGCAGGATCTGGGGCTGTATTCTGTAACCAAATACATGAATATTTATGTAGTGAAATATGTGAATATTTAGATCAAATAAGAACTAGAAATAGCTTCATGGCAGTTCAGGTCAGATTTTGCTACCATATAAGATTTTTTAAAAAGCAAAACAAACAAATGACACCAAAAGCAAAACTCTTTGAGTTTCTAGAGCTCCGAGGATTTGGGAAATGCAGAAAAGAGATTGTGGCTTTTATCACTGGAAGTTATGGAGGCTGAGTAAGTATGTCAGGCCAGGAGTAGGGGGCAGAGAAAGGTCTCCACCCAAGCTGGTCTTGAGAGGCTGTATAGGAGGCAGCCTTGGAGCTGAGAGCCTCAAGGATTGGCAGGGTCTCAAAGGCAAGACTGGGCAGCAACACAGGAATCCAAGCCCAGGGTTTATTACTGAGAACTCGTCAAGAGGTAAACTGAGGCTGCACTGTGAATAGCCTTGAATACCAGGACAAGAATATGGGCTTTATGTAGTGAGCAGGAGATGATTTCATTGGGATTGAATCTGGCGTTTCAGACAATTTCTGCCTCTGGTACGGAGCCTGGCAGCTCTTTTAGAGATTGATGGTCTCAAGTTACACCCCTGTTCAGGTGGCAACCATGCTCTAGAACGCCCTTTCGTTCACCTTTGAAGTCTTGCTCAGCAATACCACCCACTCTAGGACACACTTTGCCTGTCACCATGGTGACAGACAGTGCCAGCTCCCCACCCATGTCACCTTGGCACTCATCGGTAAATACAGAAGGATGCTCAGTGAGACCACCGGCAAGTCTTTACCAAGGGCTCTTTCTGGCTGCTGGTGTACCCTGAGCTTGTGCACAGAGTAAACTGGAAATGCAAAGAGTTAATACCCTGAGAAGCAGCCCTTAACAGTGATGGACAGGGCACTGAGGATAAATACCCCAATTCCCTCACCCTCAGGTCAGGATAACACTGAAGCCTGATTGCCACTGCCTCTTAGAATTCTCCCAGAAAAATGGGGCCCCGATGTCCTTGGCCATAACCTTCAAGGCACCCCGTGTTGGCTTCCTGCCCTTTTTGTCTGACTCCTTACCCTGTATCCACGTTTCTTGGCATCACCTTCCAAATAAACTAGTTGCACTTGAGTCTTTGTCTCAGGGTCTGCTTCTGGGGCAACTTAAACAGAGTCACCACTGTTATAGGAGTGGCCTCTATGCTGGACTGACACATCCATGCCTTGCTTCATTGGTTTCCACTGGGAGAGGTTAAGCATCTCAAGGAGAGGAACTTTTCATTTGCCTGTGAATCCCCATGGTGCACTTAGAGGGTAGACATCAAACAATGTTGACTGTGGATTGACTTGGAAAATTAGGTAAGCTCCAATTACTTGCAAGTAGCTAAAGGCCACCAATGACTTCAAGGGACAAAGTTGAGCTTCTGGGTTTTATTCACTGGTTCTCCCACTTACTAGCTTGGTGATCTGGAGCAAGTCCCTTAATCTCTCTAAGACTTAGTCTCTATCTATGAAATGAAGATGAGGAACTTTGCCCCTTAGAGCTACTGTGAGAATTAAATAAGATCACGTATGAAGCACCAAGCTTATTTCCTGACTTTCCGAGTTAGTCATAGCTTTAGATCCATCCTGTTCCCACATATCTTTCCTATACATAACCAATTCCTCAGAGTCATGGCCTTGAGGTTCTTTTACCTGCATACCGAAGTGGGTTCAAGTCCCCATGCATATGATCTAGTGCATTCTACCCCCTAAACAGAAAATTTCCATCTTTAAATGAAGACTTTGGGGCAGCTTTTCCATCTTCCATCACCAGCCTCTGATACAGACACATGCATACACATACATACAAACATGAATGTATTCTTTACAATGCACCTTGTCAGCTGCTTCTGCAATTGCCACAAGGACACCAACTCAACACTCTGCTGTTTAACCAAGATAACATTTATATCACCAAGAGTAAAAAGATTCCTAAGCTTGGACCCTAAGAATTAGATCTTCTCGCTCTGTTATCATCATCAAACATTTCACAAGGTGTCATGGCACACACAGCCCTAGGCTAGGTCCTTGGATGCCTGGAATAATCCAAGGAAAGGTGGTACCTGTAAGGCCAGCAGGTCCGGGGAAGGGCCCAGGGAGCCAGACGGAACCCCCGCCAAAGTGGCTGATGCAACCGACACCTGACATTGCCACACCACTCGGCCCCGGTCTTCCCGCTCCCCGAGGGGCGGAACCAAGGGCTCTGAGGCTGATGCAACCGACACCTGACATTGCCACAGCACGCGAGAGATTACCAAAAAAGGGCTGCTTCACACAGCAAGCACCTCCCCTGCGTCCACCCCTATAAATTTTGTTCGCACCCGCGCCCCTTTCCCTCGGACCAGTGAGCCTCGCCCGGGAGCGGCCCCAAATAAAGCTTGTTTAAGGTCTCCTCTGTTTTCGGTACCCGTGAAGCTTACCAATGGAGCCTGTAAACACCACCTAAATGACATCCCGCAGTCAAGCAACATATAGTATCTATCCGTGTAGTGTGTGTGTGTGTGTGTGTGTGTGTGTGTGTGTGTGCGCTCGCGCGCGTGTGTGTGAGCGCATGCACGCATGTGGAGATGCATGCTTGTGCAGGCGCAGGCGTAGATCTTACCTGTCTTGCTTTCCTAGTTCCCCTCCTGCATGCAGATGTGGAGCCAGAAGACACTTGAGATGAAGTGCTGAGTCAGCATTCTGGTTTCTAGTCCTAAAAGGAGTAGAGAGCCGGATAGCCCTGCACAGCTCCCTTTCTGGACCTCAGTTTCTCTACCTGTAGGAGAAAGTGAAAGTGAATGTTTTCTAGGACTCTATTTATAAAGACCTTGAGTTTAGAAAGTTAAATTCGAGAAAAATCTGAAGGCAGGAAGATTCCACCACGTGATTCCATATTTTTCTTCCTTTTGAAAACACCCAACTGAAAACTGATTTGTTAAAAAAAAAAAAAAAAAAAGTCTGTGCTATTACACCCACCATGCCTTCTTTATGAACTGGAGTAAAGAGGAGGGATTTATTTGAAAGTCAATAGACTATTTACAGCTCTACTGTAGGTGCTAGTTTAAATTCAACATTTTGAATGGGGTAGAAACAATCACATCGGAATTTGACCAAGGATACATTCATATGTCAGTTTAATGCTCCAGCTGTTTAATCAAAATATGAATAAAAGGTCTAAAGCCCAACAAGCAAAAATATCATAGTTGTGGGATTCAGCAATTGCTTCCCCATTGTCAACCAATTACTGTGTAATTTCTCCCTGTGACTGAATAAGTAACTGTTAGCAAATAATGAAAAGGCAATTACAGTGACACTTTGTCCCTATTACTCCCTTCATATTATTCTGGCTATAATTATTGTCAGAGCTGGAGGTTTACTGTACCATGGAAGCAGCACCAGGAAAGGAAATGGAATGGGCTGGTGCATGGAAAATTGCAAATGTCACAGCTACCTTTGTCGCCGCTGTTGGACTTCTGAGATTAAAAAATCAGAGGAAAAAGCTCTCCATGTGGGTTATACAAATTCTCTACCTCAAGCTGTTGTTGCGATGGGGGAAGTGGAGATGGAGGTGAGGGTGGGGGGCAGGCAGGGAATCAGGCACGATGTTTGTTCTTTTTTCCTGTGTGTAATTCCCAAAGGACAGTGCATTTTCACCACAGTCTGCCTGAATCCAACCCAGGGACTCTTCTTTTAGCCTTTGCTTCTCATTAATTGTCTCCATGCTGGTTCATAATGGGGAGTGGCATATAAATGATGCATTTTATGGGGTTTGATCTTTCTTCAGAGAGGAAATATGCCACATATGGACAGAAGTCTGAAAGAAAATGATGACTGTTCCCTCTTTGTGCAGTTGCTGGGACCAGTTTTTAGAAGGTAATTTTCACTGATCAATATACCTTCCATTTTGACTTTATTTTTATTAACCAGAAACTGTAAAAATAAGACCAAAGGGATGGAGGTATGGCCCTCATATCTTTATCTCTTATTTATTTAATGAACATATCCTGACTACCTACCATGTGCAAGGGACTGGACTAGGATCTGAGGAATCAAAGAAGAGTGAGACACAGTCCCTGACCAGAAAAGACTCCATCCTGAGGTATTTTCACACCCAAATAAATGTCTCTCTGCATGAAAAGCAACTTAGCGTAGTTGAAAGTGTGTAGAACTACATGTTTGAAGATCTAGATTGTAATTTCAGCTCCACAACTTACTAGCTGGTTTACCTTGATGTATCAGTTAGCTACTGCTGTGTAACAAACTATCTTCCAAACTATGTGGCTTAAGGCAACAATCATAAATAATTAAACTCATGAATCTGCAGGTCAGTGGGAGGCTCTGCTCCAGGTAGGGCTTGGCCAGGGCATCTTATTTGGGGAAGCTTTGCTCCAGATGTCTCTTACTTTCCTCCTTGGAATAGCTGGCCAGCCTGGATTGTCCTTATTGTAACATCCAAAAGGCAAGAAAGCAAGCAGAAACATGCAGGCAAGCACACTAAGCACTTTCAAACCTCTGCTTTAGCCATGTCTGCTAACATCCTATGAACCAAAGCAAATTACATGGTCAAACACAGAATCAGTGGTTGAGGAAATATATTCTGCCTCTCAATGGGAAGAATTTTAAAGATAGAATGGCAAAGAGGATGAATACAGTTAGAGGTGAAGAGCTGGGGGAATTCACACAATCAGCTGTGCTTGGGTAAAACTCCATGCCTCGATTTCTTTGTCTGTAAAATGGAGGCTCAGTTTACCTGCTTTAAAAGATCGTTGGAAGAACCAAAAGAAACAAAGAGCATTAATATGCTCTGACAACTATCAAGAACTATGGTTATATAATTTATCATCGCTCTTATTACTTTCTACTTATTTTTAAACCATAAATATTTTATGATATTTTTCTAGATCAAATTAGAGATTCTTTATAACCTTCAATTTTAAGTTCAGCCATCAGATATTCTTTCATTCATCAGAGGTATTACAAATGGAAAATGGAAATTAGTTATAGAGTCTATTCACTTTTGTTTTACTTGTAGAACAGGTCACTTCTCTAAGACCCTGATCTGATTTGAGGGCAGACGGAATCTCAAAGCTTTTGTTCTTGCTTCCTGTGGCAGCCAGTCAAGAGATTCCCCTGTGTTTCAGGTAGAAAAAAAAAAAAAAAAATTATAGGCTATCAAGCTGCTTTGGCAACTACTACCCTTGGGTTATTTTTGTAGCTAAAGGAAAGCAGGTTATGAGGGATTGGTTGGTCATAAATAAATAAGCAAGGGTATACATTCACAAGGACAAGAGAAAGGCAGATTAGTAATACTAAAGACAAAGGTGCAATAGTAATAATAAAAACCCTCAGAAAGTCAGATCTGGGTCTGAATCCTTGCTCTACCACTCAATAACTGGTTTATTTAGCTTCTTGGAGCTTCTGTTTCCTTCTTTGTAAATTGAGGATAGAAGATCTAACTCACCATGTTCTTGTGAGGACTAAATGAGCTATAAAAGATGTTAAATCTCCCTAAATAAATATATACAGTTGACCCTTGAACAATATGGGTTTGAACTGTGCCGGTCCACTTATATGTGAATTTTTTTCCACTGAATATGTACTACAGTACATCTGACCTTTAAACAACATGGGTTTCAACTATGCAGGTCCACATACACAACAAAGTACACAGATTTTTTTCCAATAAATACATACTACAGTACCACATGATCCATGGTTGGTTGAATCCATGGATGCAGAACCATGATATCTGTATTGGAGGGCCAATTGTAATGTTATAGGTGAATTTTTGAATATGTGCAGGGTTGCCACCCCTAATACCTGTATTGTTCAAGGGTCAACTGTAATTCCAACCAATGTCCTTGTAGGATTTTCTACTTCATTTGTATCTAAGGGAGGGAGCACCACCCATGGATAGCGAAAGTACAGATTATTTGGTAAAAGGAGAAACTGACTCTAAGCATAGAGAAAAAGTTGGATTATACCTCACACCATATACAAAAACATAAGCACTAGATAACTTGGATGAATTAAAGACTGAACTGATGAATAGTAAAACTTAAGAAATATAGTAAGCAGATAAGATAAATGTGCTTGTGACCTTGGAGTAGATAATGATTTGTAGTCAAAACCCGAAAGAACAAATGATATAGTGGGGGTAAAAAAAGAGGCGCAACTAAAAGGATATGAATAGGTGTTTCCCAGAAGAGAAAACAAGAAGAGCTAACATACTTACAAAGTTCATGTGCACAGATAGTCAGAGAAGGGCAAATTAGAACAAGATTGTGACGGCACTTTACACCCTTCAAACTGGAAAAAGGAATTAGACAATCAGATAATATTAAGTGATGGTGAGGATGTTAGGAAACAGGAACTCTCCTTCATGTCCTGCTGGCGGGGGGTTAACCGCTACAGGTATTTTGCAGAGGAATGAATCTGGCAGTAGTTAGTGAGAGTAAAAATGCACAGGTCCTAAGATCCTGGGACACCCTCTTCTCTGGGGTGTCTACCCCAGAGACTTTCTCCCAAAGTTTCACAGGAAGACGTGGATGAGGCATGCTTTTGAAGCAGGGTTCAAACTGGCAGAGTTGGAAATTCAGAGGGGTCCATCAGAGGCGGAACCGGGGAGTAAAATGGTCCACAGTCCCTTATCTGCAATTCTTAAAAGCTCTGAAAATATGAAATTTTCCCAAAACTTTGGCACAAACTTATTTGGAGGCAGAACTTGACCTGAGCTGACATGAGGCCCCTTAGAGTCTCTTCATATTCCACTTAGTGTAAATATTCATACATTTTGATATAGAAATATATTAATGTGTTTGATAACAGCGTGGTGCCCAGGGCTCGCAGAATGAGATTGGTAGTCCAATGCCACCTAATTTTAGCACAGATACAGAATGTGTTCCAGGAGATGCACATATCAGTGTATGGACGGGCGGATTAGAAGAGCCTCAACTAAGTTCACCAGCAAGGATGCACGTACATGGAGTTAGAGATCTGGAGTCAGGATAGGACACAGAAGGGGAAAATACAAAATGAAATGGAATACAGAAAATAGAATAGGATAGGAAAAATAAAATAAAGGTACACCTAGCGTGAACTGGAGGAAAAAAATAAAATAAGGACAATAGATCATTGTGGACCAACAGTTCAGCTGGGAAGGGGGATTTCTATAGCAGTTTCTATCTATATCATATGCCGTTTCATTTTTGCAAAAGTCCCATTCTCCAACATGATAACTTATGAATTTTTTTAAACCTCTGTCCTCCCCATAGGTTGGGCACTTAGAATTTGGGGCTTGAAAGTTATGTGTTAACTGGAAGTCTGCTGCAGCCAAATAGGGCCTCCTGGAGAGAATCCTGATACTAGGGATGTGTTTTCTCACCTTGGGCAGCCCATGTGAACTATTACCCAGCCAAAAGAGTACTGGGCTTATGAGTAGACTTGCCTTCAACTCCCAGCTCTCTGTGCTGTGCAACCTTGGGCAAGTCATTTTGCCTTTCTGAGCTTCAGAACTCCCTACTTGTTCCTTTCTCTTTCTCTCCCCCGGGGGACCCCCTGTAATGGAGCCATTCTGGGTTTCTTGCAGGTGACCAAAAACACAGCGCCCCACCCCAACTTCTCTGCTAGGAGAAATCCCCAGTCACCTTTCGAATTAGTGCAAACCTCACTTCTGCTATGAAGTCGGTCCCCCTCTGTTCCTACTGCATGTAAGATAGACCTCGCTTGGGACATTTTCCAAATATTCTTTTGTTTATCTGAATGCATGACTGTTTTGTTCATAAGAGTATGACATCTGGAGGGCAGGAACCATACCTTACTCATCTCTATATCCCTGAGGTCCAGGACGGTATCTAACACATAGTAGGTTCTCACTTTGGTGAACAAGGCAGACACGTTCTTGCCTTCAGGCAGCCTGAATCTAATGGGAGAAGGCAGATTCTGAGCAGGCAGTTGTGAATGTGATGGGCTTTTCAGAAAGGGAGCTTGGGGTGGGGGGCGGCTTATAACTGTGGCAAAATGGGACCCAGCTATGAAAATACAGCTATTTACATAGGCATCTAAAATAACACCTCCCTTCCCCAATTTTCTCCTTCCTTGATTCACCATAGACTACAGAGTTTCCATCTTCCAGGTCAAAAATTGACCCAGGGAACTGATCACCCCGGCTTTCCAAGCTACATAAATCTAGAGGTCGGAGAGAGGGAGCAGAGCAGGTCACACATGCCCAGGAGAAAGGGAGCCCCAAGTTCGGTTCAGACTAGAAATACCCTGAACCTTCCCTACCCCAAATCAGCTGTCATTAGGCTCTTCCCAACACTTCCTGTAATTTCTCCCTAGTTCCCAAGAGAACATGCCACATAACATAAAATAATAATACTACATCTAAAGGTAGAAGGAAAGACATCATTACCAGATTAATACATCGTGAAAAAAATTCACATTTCTGATAGATAAGTTAACCGTGCATTGGTGATTAAATTAATTGCACGTGGCGAACAGAAAGATAGCTCTTTAATGCATGTTAAATATTAACAATTTGAGATAATAGGAGTCTACATGTCTCCTCTTTACAGCTTCCTTTGTCAATGAGATGTACTTTTGGGCCGAAGGATGAGATAGTTTGGAATGTGCTAGCCTCACCCAATGAAGGCCAGCGCTGCCCCTCACCACACCGGAGCCACCAGCAATCAGCTTAATCATAACTGACCGGAACCAAATGGATTCAGGCAGCCGTGCAGACTACTGAGTTAAAAAGTTTTATATATCAAGAGTCTGAATGCCAACTAAATCAAAACCTTTCAAGGCAAATCAAAGGGCCAGCAGCCTTCTCCCTGCTTCTGTCAAAAGCTTTGTTTCGCCATTTCCTCCCAGGGCTGTCACGAGGTGGCCTCTTCTGTGGTTCAGTTCAGCCTCATCTGGAAGCATCCTTACATGTCCCATTATGTTACATGTCCCACCTTTACGTGAAGAGCGCTAAGGGGTGGCTTGTGGGGTAGGCGGGGAACAAGAAGAAGCAAAACAAACTGATTGATTGCAAACCCAGCTATGATGTCAGCATGAATTAATGTTTCCCACAGGCATGCTAATCAGCTCCATGACATAATAACGGCTTCTATTACACCGGTGGGACTTCAAAGTTTTTCCAAAGATAACATAACACAACACTTGAAGCCCCAGGAAACTTCCACCGCACTTTTAGATGTTTTATAAAGTTACCAATCTTTTCATTGCTCGGGAAACCAAAAAAAAGCTGAAAGGAAACAGAATATTGAATTTGGGATGAATCAGGGTTGGAAAGTGATTTCATTACAAATTCCAAATGTTCAAAGAGATAGTGGCAATTAAAAAGCTACAAGAGGTCGCTATTCAAAAGCAGCTCTGTGCAAACTTTTCTCAGGCAGGCAGATGGGCACAATTCCCAATTCGGAAAATAAATTCTAAGTCTGTATGAAAGGTATTTGTTCAAATGAACAAATGAACCCACAAAAAGTGTGTAAGACAGGAAAGCACGGAGATCAAGGTTTGTGTCTCTGTTCTGACCTCTCCTAGATATTTGTCTTTGGGCCAATTATTTAATATTTCTGAGACTCAATTCCTCCTGTATAAAATGGAAATAATGATACCTACCTCACAGTAGAGTTGGGAGGTCTAAATCAGGGACTGTATTCACAGCACTGCATCAAGGTGGGCAGCCAGTAAATGCTCTTATTATTATGCTTATCAATAAACATTTGATACCTCTCTCATTTACTCAACAATGATATATGATTACTACTGCTAATAACTGCTAATAAGACTTCATACACACGTCACCCTTCTAAGTGCACACAAGCCGATGAGCTAGATACTATTGTGCCTAATTTACAGATGATGCAGTTGAGGCACAGAGAGGTGTAAGTTACCGGCCTGAGATAGCACAGATGAGATATAACAGCTGGATTTCAAACCCATGCCATCTGGCTCCATTCTGTATTCTCAGTTACGACTTTCTCTATACATGTGCACACAAAAGGACACACATGTACACATGTACACTCACACACATACACTTGTGCACCACCTGGAACACATCCTGCAAGTGTCTAACCACCCACCGTGATGATTACAGACCCGGTTTCTGCAGTTTGACCTGCCTGGGTGTGAGGCCCAGCTACTCCACTTACGCAGTGTGACCTTGCATAAGTCACTTAACCTTTCTGAGACTCAGTCCTCGATCTGTGCAATGGGAATATTCATAGAACCCATGAGAGGATACCTGGGAAGAGCATAGCATGGTGCCTGAACTTGATAAACACCTTGATAAATTTAGCTATCATCATTTTTGTTGTTGTTGGCTACGTCACTCGGCTTGTGGAATCTTAGTTCCCTGACCAGGGATCGAACCTGGGCCCGGCAGTGGAAGCACAGAGTCCTAACCACTGGACTACTGGGAAATCCCAGCTATCATCATTATTATAAACAAATATTGTTTATAATATTTCTATCTCTCTCTGTGTCTGTCTCCATCTCTGTCCCTGTCTCTCTGTCTCTCTCTCTCTCTCTCACACACACACACACACACACACACACACACACACACACACATACACAGACACACAGTCCAGTGTCAATCACAGGAATATCTGGATGGAGCTTCCAGAAAGGGATGCACCAGGCACAGGTATTTGTGCTAACAGGGATCCCCTTGGAGCATCTGAAAGTTACAGAGGGAGGAGGCAGGCAGGAAGAGAGGCTGCTGCTCTGTCTCCCAAGCGGACGTCCGCTCCTCTCTCAGACCCTCTCCCTGGCCCCATCCGGCAGCTGCCTACCCCCTGGAGTGTGAGCACATCCGAGGGATCACCCACTGGCAGATTCCCGCCGTGAGGTACAGCCCGCCCCTCAGGGCCTGCTTGGAGGGCAAGGCTTCCATAGCCTAAAGGTCCCCGGAGACATGGCGGGGGGGGGGGGGG
>NW_006786802.1:1298800-1301794 GCF_000442215.2 Lipotes vexillifer | reverse complement strand
GCCATGTCACACCTGCAGGCCCACTATCTTGACATTTTCTTTTTTTTTTTTTCAGTTTTTTTTAGGTATTTTACTTTAAATTGTTTTAGTGTTATCAAACGCTATTTTTGTTCTTGTTTTTGCGGTACGCGGGCCTCTCACTGTCGTGGCCTCTCCCGTTGCGGAGCACGGGCTCCGGACGCGCAGGCTCAGCGGCCACGGCTCACGGGCCCAGCCGCTCCGCGGCATGTGGGATCTTCCCGGACCGGGGCACGAACCCGCGTCCCCTGCATTTGAGGGAAGCCCTCAAATGCTATTAGTTTTTGTTTATTTTTACAATATATCCTCATAGCTTATTTACTTTCTACCTAATAGCTTGTACCTCTGAATCTCCTCCCCCGTCTTGCCGCCCCCCCACCGTCACCACTAGTTTGTCCTCTATATCTGTTGACTTGACATTTTTTGATGGGTTCCTACTAGATAAGGAAGCCTCAAGGGCTGCTTACTTGCACGGCCTCCTCTCAGCACCGGGCTGTCAGATCTTCACGTTAATTTGGGGAGGAACAATGGGCACCCGGCTTCTTGTCTTGATAAAATGTGCAGTCCAAAGTGAAAGTGGCCCCATCGCCCACTAGTGTTCCTGTCACCCTGTTCGGCTCCATATAGCAGCCGGAGTCCTAGACCTGAGGAAGGACACAAGGGAAGCAGCCGCATAGCACAGGGAGATCAGCTCGGTGCTTTGTGACCACCTAGAGGGGTGGGATAGGGAGGGTGGGAGGGAGGCTCGAGAGGGAGGGGATGTGGGGATATATGTATGCATATGGCTGATTCACTTTGTTATATAGCAGGAACTAACACACCATTGTAAAGCAATTATACTCCAATAAGGATGTTAAAAAAAAAAAAGAAAAGAAATAAAGGAGAGGAACAGAAACTAAATGAGAGGGGCAGGAAGGACAAGGCAAAGAGGTGAGTAGAAAAGATGGAGCTGCTTCTGGGAGAAAACGCCCTAAGTGTCTCTAACTGTGACCCTGGCTGTTACCCATTTAACTTAGTTTATTTGAGGCTATTCCTTTGAATGAAACCAAATATCAGCTACAATTTTGCCTCAGAATTTGCCGGTATCTTCAAGAAAAGAATCCTGATGGACCCAGTTTTCTTTTTGCTTCTGACAATTTTTTAATGTGTACGTGTATTTCCCTTGATTCATTTACTTTCTTCCAATTTTTTAGAAAGGACAGAATTGGGGAGAAAAAAGGGATAAATTAAAAACAAAAACAAAAATCTCTTATGACTTTCCTAAGCTTAGAGGTAACCAGTTGCTGAAGCTGAACTAAATTTGGTACCTGAGGCATTCGTGCAACAGATTATTATCAAACACTGTGTGTAGCTGGGGACCCAGTGGTCACACAGCCCCTGTCCTCAGGTTGCTTATACTCTAGAGGAGAAATGAAATGCAAAACAGAGTGGTGAGTGCAGTGGTAGACACATCTGGGGACACACCTGCTTGGCCTTCCTTCTGATCTCAGCCAGGGCTGGGTGGACAGTGCCTGGCAGATTGCTACCAACCTGAGTGACACACAGCTTCGTTTTCTGGGTGACCCCAACACGGCAGAAGCCCTGGAGAGCTTGGTCATCCCGTGCAGCTGCACAGCTGGGAAGGGCAGGGAAATTAGCAGCTCCCAGGGCAACCCTCAGCCAGTGGCAACTGACCCAGGGGATAAATGCTTCAGTTCCCATCCTCCAGGCACTCATGCTGGAGTCATTCCAAACACTCCCGAGGAGGACCCAGTGGAATCGAGCTCCTGTTGCCGACAGCATCAACTTCAACAATGCCCTCTAATATTGCTTGTCTTCCCTCCGGGTTTCACTCTCCCGGCTCCCTCATCCCTGTACCCTGGGGTCACTTTCCAAATACACTACCTACACCCAAGTCTTTGTCTCAAGGGTTGCTTTCAGGGGAACTCGAGTCAAACAGGGCAATCTAGGAGTTCACTCTAAGGGCATCAAACCTAGTCACAGGGCATGGAGGAAGGCATCCTGGTGATGTGTAAACGGGACACTGGATGTTGAGTGCAAACAGAGATTCAGGGAGAGGGGAGAGGTGGGAAAGTAACCCATGCAGAAAACACAGGTAGGAGCCAGAAAAAAAGCATGACATGTTTGTGGGACAGCGATTAGTTTAGACAGAAAGTCCACCCGCATTGCATAAATACGTTTATGGAATCAGATGGAAGGATTCTTCCCTGTCCCTGATGGCAAACCCAAGAGCTACCTCTTTGACATCCCAAATAATCCCACGAGCTACGGCAGATGATTTTTTTAAACAAAGCATATTTGTCTGTTGTAAAAGATACATGAGAAAGCCTTTTGTATGGCAGGTGGAGGCCTTTGGATTGCTGGGGCAGAGAAAGCAAGCAAAGACCACAGCAAATCAGGGAGAACTTCTCTGAGCCTTAGTTTCTTCATCTGTAAAATGAGCCCATATGTCTCAGGCAGAACTGAGTAACTGGTCTCCAAGGTGTCACAGTACAGATAGTACAACCAGTCCAGTCTGAAAGAAGAAATATGTTTGGCCAAACCTTTTTGGACCAATATGATAGACGATCTCCATCCAGCCATCTCTTTGAAACCCATTCGTAAACAGATTCCAACAAGGAAGATATTCTGATTTAACACAGCAGGGCCAGGAAGGGGCATGGGGGTAAAAGGCAGAGGGGTTGGAAGCATAATTGTACTTTTTGACATTAAATGAATTACATGGAAATTATATGCAAATCATTATGTAAATGTGGCATATGTTGTTTTCAAGTTAACAGCTTGGACACTTTTAATAATTACAGCATTTTTCAGGGTGAATTAAGAGCCCCAATAAACTATATTTAGGATCCACTTCAAGTGAACAGGATTTAATGACCTTTGTTTTTCACTTTAAGTGGCTCAGGTTAAGAGAGAAACTTGAAATTCTCTCTCTTCGCCCTATAAAGGCCACTATATATTATACAATAGTCTTTT
>NW_006786802.1:1286476-1298790 GCF_000442215.2 Lipotes vexillifer | reverse complement strand
TTTTTTTTTTTTTTTTTTTTTTTTTTTTTTTTTTTTTTTTACGCGGTATGTGGGCCTCTCACTGTTGTGGCCTCTCCCGTTGCGGAGCACAGGCTCCAGACGCGCAGGCTCAGCGGCCATGGCTCACAGGCCCAGCCACTCCGTGGCACGCGGGATCCTCCCGGACCGGGGCACGAACCCATGTCCCCTGAATCGGCAGGCGGACTCTCAACCACTGTGCCACCAGGGAAGCCCTATACAATATTCTTTTGGTGACAGTGACGATCTATGACAATTAATAAGCACATTACTGCCCAAAGCCTTTGAAAATATGGACTTTTCAAGAGAGCACTGCTTTAACTTAATTTTTCCTTTTATACCTTGTGAATGGACATAAAAGATTAAAATGAAATATCCTTCTCTCTATTGCATTATCCTTCCATAATCTAAGAAAAAGAAACCATCACATCACATCACGTCATGAGATGTCCTGCCAGAGATGCCATTGTTCCCTCAGAGAGTACAGGCGACTGCAACACCTCTCATTTATTTCTTCACCTAAAAAAGAGATACTAGATTTGCTCATCTTTCTTCCTCACTTTTGCAAAACCTCCTCAAAATGTTTATTTTCTGAGAAAACTCAGCCATGGCTCATGCAGGGTAGGTACAGCTAGTGAAGAGGGGACTTTCAACTTCCTTTGCAGACCTCTATTTCTAGGAATATTTTGGACTAGATAACCTGAAGAATCTCTGATCACAAAATCTCTAGAACTACTGGGTGACATATAATTAACAACCTTTTAAATGCAGCAAAACTGAGCTCACAAAAAGAAAAAAAAATCAGCGAAATTCCCAAAGGCTTAAAACAAAAAAGGATTTGAAGTCTTTTTTTTTTTTGCGGTACGCGGGCCTCTCACTGCTGTGGCCTCTCCCGTTGCGGAGCACAGGCTCCGGACGCGCAGGCTCCGCGGCATGTGGGATCTTCCCGGACCGGGGCACGAACCCGTGTCCCCTGCATCGGCAGGCGGACTCTCAACCACTGCGCCACCAGGGAAGCGCTCTCTCTCTTTTATTGTGTATCAATATTATTAGTCTTTCCATCTTCAGAGGGAAAGTACTTAAGTGACTAGAAAAAAGGAATACCTCTGAGCCTGTGTAATGCCAAACTGAAGGAGTACAAGGGAAGTAAAAAATTCCAAGTATTTGGTCAACAGGACCTCAAAATGATGCATTCGGGTTTCCACTTTCCATCCGTATCCAAAATACCACACATTTATGCAGATATTTACCATTTACAAAGGAAGACCTCAGGAAGGAGGTTCATTTTTTTTCTTTTCTTTTTTTTTTTTCTTTTTTTTTTTTTTTTACTGCTGGAGTCCATCACTAGAAGGAGAACAGGAAAGAAAAATGGAGGAAAAAAATTGGAGAAGGGTTGGGGTCAGAATCTGCCAATTATCTGATTGTATTGTCTATACAATTAATTTCAACATTTTTTCCCCCACAGTGTCTAAACTGACTGGATGTTTGAGTATCTCACAAGCACTGCCACAGAATATTTTGCAGATAACCTGTACTCTCACACCTGAGCCTTGAGATGCTGGTAATGAAGTGGGTGGGGTATAGTCCCCTGTCCTTTCAGAAGTTTATCCTACTTCCTTAGCATCCACGTTCAAGCTAAAGTTAAGAGCCAGGTAGCCCTGAGTTCAAATTCCTGCCCCACTAATTATAACCGAATATTCTTGGACCAGTCTTTTTAAACTCCCTGGGTCACAATATCCTCATCTATAATACAGATGAGCAAAATAAAAGTTAACTTTGAGTAAGTACTTCATAAGTGCTAGATATCCTGCTTGGAGCCTTAATCAGTTTCTGCATTATTTACAGAGGTGTCACTACTGTCATCCCTAGGTATTTGCAGGGGACTGGTTCCAGGACCCCACTCGAATACCAAAATTCACGGATGCTCAAGTTCCTTATATAAAATGGCATAGTATTTGCGTACAGCCTATGCACATCCCTTCAATAGACTTGTTATCTCCAGATTACTTATGACACCTAATACAGTGTAATGCTATGTAGTTGTAAACACATGTAAATGCTATGTAAATAGCTGCTGGTACATGGCAAATTCAAGTTTTGCTTTTTGGAACTTTCTGGAAAATTTTTTTTTTTTTTTGGCTGCGTTGGGTCTTCGTTGCTGTGCATGGGCTTTCTCTAGTTGCGGCGAGTGGGGGCTACTCTTTATTGCGGTGCGCAGGCCTCTCACGGTGGTGGCTTCTCTTGTTGTGGACAACGGGTTCTAGGTGCGTGGGCTTCAGTAGTTGTGGCTCACAGGCTCTAGAGCACAGGCTTACTTGTTGTGGTGCACGGGCTTAGTTGCTCCGCGGCATGGGGGATCTTCCCAGACCAGGGCTTGAACCCGTGTCCCCTGCATTAACAGGCGGATTCTTAACCACTGCGCCACCAGGGAAGCCCTTGGAAATTTTTTTTAAAAAACGGTTTTGATCCAGGGTTAGTTGAATCCCTGGATGAGAAACCTGCAGATACAGAACCTGTGGATACAGGAGAATGGCTGGATTCATAGATGTTCTCTCATTAAGCCTTACAACCCTTTGAACTAAGGAGTGTTATTTCATTTTACAGATGAAGAATCAGGGTCAGAGAGACCTGTTCATACACAGTCCAGCCCTTAGGGAGGGGCAGCCCTGGGATGCCAGTGTGGTGGTCACATGATCAGCTCATGGCCCCCAGGAGAGGTGACTCTAAAAGTCAGAATGGATGACCCAAACTGATCACCTTTCTGTGCCATTAGCAGCCAGCTCTGCGGAGCAGAATTTGGTCTTATTTAGAGAGGTGGTGGATTTCTTCACATAAGCTCCCATCTGTAGGACACTGGTACTTTTAATATCTATATTTATAATGGTGTTGAGGGTAGGCACCAGGCCTTACATATAGAACACCTACCACTGGCAAAACGCTATGCCAACAAATCTCCATGCCTATTGAAGAAATGAAGCAAAGAATGAAACTCCAACACTCTTACAAATATTTGTCCATGAAACAAAGATTAAGCACCCAACTGGTCACCAAGCAAAGAGGAGTAAAAGTTTCAACATAGCAATAAGACCCAGCCAGGCATGTCACTGGCCTCGGTGGTTTTTCTGCACATGGGGTACAGAAAAGTGAAATGCAGGTTCCACTATAACAGCCCCAGGATTATGTGTGGCCCCTGGCAGATTCCCAAGACCAAAGCAAGAAGACAAATAGTAGAATACGAGATTCCCAGAGCTCGGTCTGCAGATTCCCAGAACATTTTTATGAAACTGTCAGAAGAACCCCATATTTTTGCAAGAGAGTATCTTGACAAATGAGAACGTTCCATTTAGGATTCAACTATTCATCTCCAAAGAGAGAATTTACAGAAGAGTGAATATATGCTCTTCACATTTATGTGTGTTTGAATTACGTGTGTTATGTGTATTGAATTTTGTCAAAATTTAGCATCAAAGGCCCAATCTTGACAATGGTCTGTATACTATCTAGGAAGGCGGCAACCATTTTGTAACCATGAGGACAAAAACTACACACCTAGAATGGGAGAGTGGAAGAGTAGGAAGAACTGGGTCCAAACCTTGGATTGCCTATCTTTGGATTTTGGTGTATAGGAAAATAAATTCCTATGTGTTGAAGTCAGTATTAGTTGGGTGACCTGTCATTTGCAAACTGAGCACATCCCCAACTGATACACATCTTTATAGTTATAAGGCTTCAGTAGCATTAGATAAATGAGAAGCATTTTGGAAACAGGAGCAGTCTACGTGAATATTAACTACAGTTATGGTAATGCTAGTGGTATGATATGGCTAAGGGGGGATATGGGGAGAGGAAAATGGAGAAACAAGGATTCAGATAATTGCAACTTGGGTTGACCATCTGTGCCCACCAAGGTTCTCAATAGCCAATGAAGAAGTGTCTGGAATTAGATTTGCAGGAACTACTCAATTTTCAAAGTTACCACATTTGTAAATTAAGGAAGTCGATATTCTTATTTTACCAGCTTTCCCAATTTTCTTAAAGTCTCTTAAAATCATTTAAGATGAACAGCCTTCTAAAATGTATGCTTAGCCAACAAGGACCTACCATATAGCACAGGGAACTCTGCTCAATACTCTGTAATAACCTAAGTGGGAAAAGAATTTGAAAAAGAATAGATACGTGTATATGTGTAAATGAACCACTCCGCTGTACATCTGAAACTAATACAACATTGTTAATCAACTGTACTTAAGTATAAAATAAAAAAATTTTTAAAGATATTCCCAGACAAACAAACAAACAAAAAGTACGGTTAGCAAAAATCTTTCTTGTGAGTCTATTTCCCTTTTGTTGACTTATTTCTTGCTGAAAATTTTTCCAAAAGAATACCATATTCTGCAAGTTAAGAATGCTTATTTTACATATGAATATGTCTAAATAAAATACAACTAGAATGTTCTCTGTTTCATATTCTGTATGTATTAATGTTTATCCTTTTGGTATCAAAAAATGAATAAGTGTAGCAATGGGTCAGAAAAATGGAGAAATTCTGAAAAGGCGGGAGCAGCTGTGGCATAGTTTTTTAATCTCCCCAATTTCCAGTATAAAAATAGAGCAACTAGATGAAAAAAATCAAAGACCTATAAACCATATTGGTAATTACACTATGCATCAAGTATTCCCAAGAACCCCCCCAAAACTAATGTGTGGGGATAAACCACTAAAATTCTGACACCAGTTCTAATGTGTGTGTTTTTTCCACACCACCAAGCAATTCTGGGACACCAGCTGGGTGTCCTACAATTCAACTCACTTCTGACACTGTCTACCTGGAGATACCTGTCAGATGCCACAGGTTAAGGGCTCAGCCCTACAAGACTGACACTGCCCGAACTTCAGAAGCCAATCATTAGTCCAGACTGTTACCTGTGCTTTTGACCAACCTGCTATAGATTAGAGGTTCCAATGACCCCCACTTCTTGGGTTTGATTAATTTGCTAGAGTGGATCACAGAACTCAGAGAAACATTTTGCTTTCTGGATTGCCAGTTTTTTTATAAAAGGATATAACACAGGAACTACCAGATGGAAGAGATACATAGTGCAAGGTATGCGGGGAGGGAAGCAGAGCTTCCACGCTCCCTCTAAGCATAGCACTCTCCCCAAATCTCCATGTGCCCACCAATCTGAAGCTCTCTGAACCCCATCTTTCTGGCTTTTTATGGAGGCTTTATTATACAGGCAAATTAATAAATCACTGACCCCTCTCCCCTCCCTGGAGGTCAGGGGGAGTGAGATTGAAAGTTCCAACCCTCTAATCAAGTGGTTGGTCCCCCTGGCAACGAGCCCCCATCCCTTGGTGCTTTCTAAAAGTCACTTCATTAATGGAAACTCAGGTGTGGTTGAGAGGGATAACTTATGAATATCAAGACACCGTTATCACTTAAGAAATCCCAGGATAGGAGCTTTGTGCCGGAAACAGCAATGAAGACCAAATATACATTTCTCATTTTCAATCACAGTATCATAACCACCAATGGCACTAGGCCTGTGCAGGAAGAAACAGAGGGAAGCAACAGAGCATCCGATGAACCTGGAAACAGAAGAATCTCAAAATACCAACAGTGTTCACTAGCAAGCAAGGAAGACCAATAGGAGAATAGTAGCTCAAACTAGAAAAGCTTTTGCCTAATCTAACTGTGGGTGAATAGAAGGGGTTCACACTAAGCAGTGAAGAAACTGCAGAAACTTTGCTCCTTTCAACATCCAAAACTAGTATGCCAGGACTCCCTTTCAGTAGAGGAACCTCATACTGAGGAATAACTGGCAGAAACAGATTCATAAGTAAGTAAATTCATAAACACACAAAGGAAGGAGAAGGGTCCAGATAAATGTGAAGGAGGGAAACAGGGTCAAGAAAAGTCATCATACTTAATACTATACAAAAACATCAGGACAGGGAATTCTCTGAAGTTAGAAAAGCTACCCTAAACTAAACTTCTTTCCAAAAGCTCAGAAAAACAATTCTGTATAAAAATGATTGACAGATATGTACCAAAGACAACTCTCATACAAAATTATCTTAAAAAGAGTAAAAGGGGCAGAATAACGTTCCTGCAGACAATAAAAGCTTGCCAGAAATATATGCTCACAAAACCAATCAAAACTATAAACTTCTATTCTAAAATGAGCTAAAAGACAATAAGAAAATATGCACAAAAGAACAGTATTGATCCGAATTTGAAAGACTTGGAGATGAGACAACAGGAATAAGAAGAGAAATTTAAAATTATTTTCAGAAATGAAAATTGAACTAGAAGGGACACAAGTATGAATAAATATGACAGATTATGCCCTAAGAGAAATAGATCAAAACAAAAATATTAAAAATATAAATGAGAGTAAGGAAGAACTAAAGAGGGTTTGAAATAAAGTGACAAGTATTTAAGATAGGCAAAGACTATCCAACAAAGGAATAATAAGAATACTTTCGAACAAATACCAAACATTGTAATTCAGAAAAACTTTACTGAGGAAAAATAAGATTTGAAACTATACGTTGAAAGAATACACTACATAACTGAGACTATTGACCCAAAGCTACCAACATTAAGACACACTCTAGTAAATAATGGAACATAGGAAGAAAAAAGAAAAGATGGAATGAAGGGAGGAAGGAATGGGAAAATCCTTTAGACAATTAGGGAAAAGAACAAGTGATTTATAAGGGAAAGAAAATGAGACAGTTCAATGACAACACTTTATGTCAGAAGAAAATGGAGTGAAATAGTTAAGAAATTCAAGGAAAGAAAACGTGAGTCAAGAATTCTATATTTAATAATAGTACCTTTAAAGTGCAAAGGACACAGGCAAATGTTATCAACATACAAGATCTCAAAGAATATTGTTTCCATGCGCCCTTCCCATGGAAGTTTCTATAACGCGAGCTTCAGACAATCAGCTTGAGAGGCATAAACACAAGGACTGTTTGTAAGCTTTAACATATAGTTACTTGTGGAACTAAGCCTAAATGAGGGTTCAAGGGAAATGAGTATAATTGAGTAAGGGCTCTCATGCCCGAGCATTGTAGCTATCTATAGTACAACTATAAAATAGGAAGAATGAAAAGACCACATGGAAAAAATTTTTAACTTTTCTCAATAGTTATATTGGTGGTACAGTGTTAGTATTGTCCTGAAACTGTTGTGTGATTTGGGGTAAAGTAAATGAGTAATATGGGATGTTCTGATTTTTATCACTCCCTGTGTCCCTGAGAACCAAGGTTCTCAGTGTGGGGAAAAGGCGGTGTACAGATGTATTACAGAAGAGGCTAAGTTAACTTAAAAAATAAATAAAAAATAACTGGGGTCTTGAATTTGAAGTGGAATCATTAGTATAAACTCGCGAGCTCTGTTGATGAGTTCTAAAGATGACTGTCCCTAGCACGAAGATTATGATCTTGAAATACATTTCCAACTAACTGAAGAAACCAGGGCTTCTTGGAGAAACGGCTGGTTTTATGTCTGGGGCGGGAGTGTAAAAGGTGAGCCAGGAACACCTTGTCATACCAGATACCCAGAAAACTTTCAAGGACTTGGGTCATGTGAAAAGGACTCAAAAGCCAATTTTGAAGAGACCAACCAAAGGACAATTTAAGCTTCAAAAACAAACAAACAAATGCAATTGATTGAATCCCGTCAAATATGTTTAAATTCTTGAGATCATAATGACATTTTACAAATAAACATTTTAGAAGAGTTTTTAGTTTACAGAGAAATTGTGGAGATAGTCCAGAGAGTTTCCATATGTCCCACACCCACTTTCCCCTATTAACATCTTACATGAGTATATTTGTTACAATTAATGAACTGATATTGATACACTATTTTAAACTAAAGTCCACTAACATGAACTATCTCTCCATTTATTTGAATGGCCTCTGATTTTTCTTATTAGTATTTTATAGTTTCCCACATATGGATCCTTCACATGTTTTGTTAGATTTATACCTAAGTATTTCTTTTTCCTTTCCCTTCATTTCCTTTCCCATTTTTTCTTTTCCTTTTCTTTTACTGCCCCTCCCTTCTCTTCCCCTCCACTTCCCTTTCATTTCTTCCTTCCTTCCCTCCTTTATTTCTTTCTGGTGCTCAATTTGTTTCCTCTTTTTTGATGACAATTCATAATGATATTTTTAATTTTTTCGGTACACGGACCTCCCACTGCCGTGGCCTCTCCCGCCGCGGAGCACAGGCTCCGGACGCGCAGGCTCAGGGGCCATGTCTCACGGGCCCAGCCTCTCCGCGGCATGTGGGATCTTCCCGGACCGGGGCACGAACCCGTGTCCCCCTGCGTCGGCAGGCGGACTCCCGACCACTGCGCCACCAGGGAAGCCCCATAATGATATTTTTAAAGACACCGGTTAGTCACCTTTGGAATGTAGACGGCCAATTCATTATCTTGGAAACTCATAAATATAGGGGGAAAACTAAGCCTTTATCCAACCTTTCGTATATAAACTGTGCCACTGGGCAGTCAAAGACAGATGAGAGCAAGCATCTCTTTACATTCATATTACTATTAAATGGGAAACATTATAGAGTTAAAATACTATCGTTTTATAAACTCAAATGAATGAAAGGATCCAAGCATTGCATGTCTAAGGCTGCTGATATCATGAAATAGACACACACCCTCATGTGCTTTCCACGGAAAGAACACACCACCGACTATATTCTTTCTAAACAGATCACACATGAGTCCAAGACAGCCTCTGGGTTCCCTTGCAGGAAGGATAGCTGAAGAGGAGCATGCTAAATGGCACCCTGAATTTACAGTCAGCAAAATCCAGACTGTGGGAAACTCTCAAGTCAAATGCCCCAAGTTTTTTCAACAGAAATAGTTGAAGAATAGAAAAGGATGGACAGAAAACCTATAGATTGAGAGAAACTTTAAAAACATAAAATGTCTTTTAAAATGCACAAGACTACAGTGCCTAGGGATGTCTGCTTAATAAAACCATAAAGAAATGCAAGGAAGTGACACAGAAGTCAGGTTTGTGGGGAGGAAAGATGCTGTAATTAGAATGGAACACATAAGAGGTCTTCCAGGGTGACTAGCAAAGTCCTATTTCTTGATCTGGGTAGCGACTGCAAGGATGTTTCTCTTATAATAACTCTTTATACATTTTGGGGTGTTTCTTTTTTTCTCTGAGTGTCTTATTTTACCTTAAAACAGTTAACCAAAAATAAAGGAAGCAGAAAGAAAACGGAGTATTCTAGTCTTCAAGAAAGCTCAAGTAGTGATAAGCAAGTTACATCCACTTACGAGTCCTGAGTAATAAGTTAAACATTTTCACTTCACATAGGAGCCAACGGTATCGGATTAGGCTCATATAGCCCTCTACAAAGTACACGTATGCTGTTGCTATTCTGAAATCCTAAATAGATCCTTTGTGACACTTCATTGTAATGATAATTCAAAGAAATTAGCAAGTGGAGGGAAAAAGAAAAGAGAAAGAAATCAATGCATAGAATGAGCCTAAATTTGGCATTCTCTCCTTTTGTTTTTGCAAAGACGACTCTGAGAGATTTTTTTAAAAATCCAGCGAAACTGCAAACATCTCCACTACAGACGATCAAAGCCCTTCCTATGGGATATTCTATTTCATAACTGAATCATGCAAACTGCTGGGAAGTTTATACCCAACCTACATTTTCTGTGATGTTAACCTATTATTCCTGGCCCCCTTGTGTACTTATATTAGTCTCAAAGATATCTTTAAATAGTCCCTTACCTTCCATCTTACCAGCCAAACAAACATGTACAGGAGAAGTGGAATGCATAAATAGTCTCTGCTCATCTATTTGCAGTTCAAAAGATTGGCCCACAAAGGGGAAAAAAAAAGAGAGTCGAAATTTTCTCTTTAGAAGTGTTTAGACATTCACAGGAGCCAAGACAAAAACATTCATTGCAGAGGGAAGACGCAGCAGCTTTTTACATGTTATGGGCAATGACTGTACTGCTGGTTTTTTAAGACTGGTCATAATTTTGCAAACTCTTACAGATGCATAGTAACTGGCATCTTTGCAGAGATGGGAAAATCCATATTCTAAATTCTGGTATATGATAATCTCTTTTTAAAAAAATATTTTTTTATTTTTAATTTTGGGGGGCTGTGTCGGTCTTAGTTGCGGCCCACAGGATCTTCCTTGAGGCATGCAGGATCTTTCACTGCGGCACGCGGGCTTCTCTCTAGTTGTGGTGCTGTGCGGGTTTTCTCTTCTCTAGTTGAGGCACTCGAGCTTAGTAGTTGTGGTGCGTGGGCTTAGCTTCCCTGCGGCATGTGGGAACCTAGTTCCCTCACCAGGGATCGAACCCAAGTCCCGTGCGTTGGAAGGCGGATTCTTTACCACTGGACCACCAGGGAAGTCTCCTCTGGTGTATGATAATCTCCTAAAATGGATTCATCTTTTGGGTTTGGATTTAACTTAGACCTTAGCTAATGCCTTCCATTCTATAGATGGGGAAAACTGAGGCCTTGAGAAATGAATGGACTCTCCCAAGGTCAAACAGCAAGATGGTCAGAATTGGGATTTGAATTCAGAGTTTTTGACTTGACTTGTTTCTATAGTGTCTCAGCAAAGGTGAACTAAGAGATATTTATCAAGTAACCTGGGACTGGGGTAGGAGTTGGGGAGGAGTTTAGAATTTCACTAGTAAGGGCTGCCCTTGGGTCATGTGATCCCCTGGGTATCAGGGACTGAAAAGAGACAGCCCTTTTGGGTTCTCGGAAGGAGTGGGTAAGCCTAGGAAACACATGTTCAGAAAGGACTGAAGGATCTACCTTTTGGTAATTGAGTCCCCTGAAAGTCAGGGACCACAGTACCTGTGGGATACACACACTCAGTGTCACCCAGGGACAAATGAAGACAAAGGATGGAGAGGCTCTATCCCCAGGTAAAAGTGTAGCCCTGGGACAGAAATAGTGTCACAGCCAATTCCATTTTCGGGACCAACCTGGGAAGAATTGTGAATCCCATAAGATCTTAGGTGGATGTTGACAGAGCTTGGGGTCAGCCGGCTGCCATTTGGAATTATCTGGATGACTAGAAGAGAGTATTTCACCAGTCTCCTCTGGTGGCTGAAGGAGTTTTGGGTAACATGTACTACATAATTATGTTAGATCCTGAGACCACGAACTGAAAAAATTTCACCTCTGTCAATAGTGTACAATCTTCCTTCCACTCCAGGGCGTCCAGAAAGTTAAATGTTATCAGTGGGAAAACTGCACATATTAAAATCTTTCCAACTTTAATGTTGTTCCAAAGGAAACGACATCATTTATTTCCCTGTACTTTGGAAGCAGCCAAAATCCCTCCAGGTTAGAACCAAACAGCTGCAATTAGCCAACTCATTTGGACAAATGAGAGAGGGTCTGTGTGCCCAAATTACCCAAATAATTGGAACTTTGTAGTCCTGGACCCCCAAATAACATCGATCTACGTATGAATCTTTGTGGTCATCCTACTAAAGAAAACAATGTATTACACTCTATAATTTGGGGAGATGGTCTTTTTTCTTTTATTTTTTGACGTTAGATCGATTGGAAACCCATGGTGGGAGAATTCCACATGGGTAAGGGAGAAAGAAGTCCAGTTAAATAGGAAATTCTAACAAGCTGCTTGAGTGAGCACTGAGGCATGCCGGGATATTACATGTCCACAAAGAAAATATTAATTTTAAGCTCAAAGAAAAAAATAAAAATGGGAATTTAATGGATGGGCGAGAATAAGAAAAAAGTGTCAGGATATTTATATAAACTGTCATGCCTGTGTTTTCGTGAAGGCTCATGCCCTCTAAGCAGTCAGTCAACACTCTCTCTGATCACAGACTTCGCTCTGATTGAGTGGGGAGATGTCAGCCAGGGAGAAAAACATGTGGAAAATCTGCTAACCATGTGTGTCATTCCTGATGTCAACATGGAAGGAAATATGGGAGAGACCTAACATTTGTGCATTTCCACTCCAGCTCTAAGGATGCTAAAGGGCACTGTTGGCTTTTAAAAGTATGTACTCCTGGGCTTCCCTGGTGGCGCAGTGGTTGAGAGTCCGCCTGCCGTTGCAGGGGACACGGGTTCGTGCCCTGGTCCGGGAAGATCCCACATGCCGCAGAGCGGCTGAGCCCGTGAGCCATGGCCACTGGGCCTGAGTGTCCGGAGCCTGTGCGCCGCAACGGGAGAGGCCACAAAAGTGAGAGGCCCACGTACCACAAAAAAAAAAAAAAAAAAAAAAAATATGTACT